>NC_079172.1:69841479-70151479 GCF_947568905.1 Ostrea edulis | reverse complement strand
GCTATGCTGCATGCCCACAGTGGCTATGCTGTGTGCCCACAGTAGCTATGCTGTGTGCCCATAGGCTATGCTGCATGCCCAGTGGCTATGCTGCATGCCCACATTGGCTATGCTGTGTGCCCACAGTGGCTATGCTGTGTGCCATCAGTGGCTATGCTGCATGTCCACACTGGCTATGCTGCATGCCCACATTGGCTATGCTGTATGCCTAGATTGGCTATGCTGTGACAAAGGCCCTCTGAATGTCTTTGTATCTCTGATATCAAGGCTATACTCAGACATTCGGAGGACCTTAATACTGGGTGTACAACATTCGCCTTTACTGACTTTGCAGCTAGAGGTCAATTGGAAAATATGCACACAAGATACTAAAACGAAACAGGTTAGTGAATTTTTTGTGTAGAGATTCAAATTAGAAAATACATTTCATATTCATATCCTTCTAAAAGAAGACTCAATTCTTTTCCTTTGATTTTGATTGTAAAAATGCTGATTTAAAAAAATCATCGCTATAAAAATGCTGCAGTTAAATTGATGTGCACAGCAATAGTACATGATATGCCCATCTGGAGTCAGGTGTACATGATGCATTGCTCGAAGTCACAAGCTCTGACACTGTCAATTGCGATTCAAAAATGAGGCCAGCGTGACCTACTTTTTCGTCATGAAACACCTTCATACACCCCCCCTCCCCCCAAGATGATTCAGATGACTGAATTTGATGGGCCATGGAATTCAGTGTGAAAGATTTGATTTGGACACAATCTGAGGTAGAGCCATAAAATTCCAGGAGAAGGCTACACTGAGCAAATTTTGGGTTATGACATACCACCCCCTCCCCCCCTAGAAGAAACATCAACTGACCAAGTTAAGTAGTCCTCATGTGAAAGATGTAACCTCGGTACGAAAAAGCTAATGCAGACAGACAGACAGATGGGGAAAACCTATACCATAACACAATGTCATCACAATAAAAAATCTTCATCTAAATATGTTTTATGAAATAAAAAAATAACTTTTGAAGATTTTGAACATGGTGAAAAAGAATACATAGATAAAATTGCAGGTTAACTCATCATAGACATTCTGCTGTATGATTAGTACTCCATGAATTCTTTCATATCTCATTACAACATATAAAATATTTTCTATAAAAATACACTCATTAACACAGTGGCACAGCACATTATTATTTTTTTTGGGGGTTTCAAATTGACAAGCAGAGTTTTCAAAAAAACATATTAAAAAAATATGATCCATGAATTCAAAAAATTTTCTGTAGAACAACAAATCCCCAAAAAGTATTTCATATAACAAAAGAAAAAAAGACTGGCTTCAAACCTCCCTTGCAGTACTTTAAAAAGCTAGTGTTCCTTATCAGAGCTTTGAAATTCATTCAAACAAAGTTCAAGTAAATTCCCATACTGTATTTAGAGTTCAGTTGAACTTCAAACTTCAATATCTCAAATACCATGGCTATGTCAAAGTGAGTTGGACATCCTACCTATATTTTCTTTATGTATTGCAACTTCAATACCATGAACCCTAAGATATCTAAAAGTTTTTATCTGGCCCCACAGAGTTAGTGATAATGAAGTTTGAATGTATCTTATTTCAAATATAGCCCAATATAAATTTAGGTTTACTGTCAGAAGGAAGACTTAAAGGCAAGGGAAATGACCAAAAAATGATTCTCTTTAATATTTTGGGTCACTCTACCATACTGCGTTTTTTTTTTTTTAGCAGGAAGATAAATTTGGCTTTATTTTAGCAGGAAAATAAATTAGGCTTTATTTTAGCAGGAAGATAAATTAGGCTTTATTTTAGCAGGAAGATAAATTAGGCTTTATTTTAGCAGGAAGATAAATTAGGCTTTATTTTAGCAGTTCCGTATCATGCTGCTACATTTCTAATAGCTAAATTTTTGCAAGAAAGATAACTCTGTATAGCAGTTGTTTACATTCATGTAGTACTCTTCAGCTTGAGGTGGGAGGGAGGGGGGGGGGTGTTAAAATAAACTAAAGTGTTTTTATGTCAGTTGTGCCTGACAATAAATTATTGACATTACAATGTTGATCAATTTTCAAGTTTGATAACGTGCACGTCTACCAAAATATATTCTTTGCATACCCATAAGCTAGAAGACCGCCAAATTTTACACCCGCAAAAAAAAAAAAAGCAATATGAAATTTTGATACCAATAACAAAAATCAAAAATAGATTGGTATCCTGATGTTCATATCTAAAAATTTTATCCTCTCTTTAATCCAAGGAGTTTTCCAAAATTTTAGAACAGCCTATAATTTTTGTGTAACATACACTATTACTGTTTTTTATTGCAAGTTACAAACGAGCACTGTATATCAAAGGAGGAAAACACTACATGGTAATTTGTTGTAGTTCTGATCTTCTGTATCCCAAAAACAAACTAGATCATCACAAAAATAACAACAGGTACATGTCCTGCAGGACCTACATTTTTCATAACAGTTTCTTGAAAGCCTGTAATTGTTCACTTCAAAACGATAACCTGGTGTATAAGATCCCATTACTAATCTCCAGTACATAACTAAAAGTCCAAGTACAAACACCTAAGTCTTCCTAACACTTAAATCAATAAAGGGCACAATCTTTCCCTTTTCAAACAGGAAACAAATATTGTGAATGAGAGTTTGGTCTTTGACTTGCATCCATTTGTATACAGGATTTTGGATGACGGGGAGATCTGGGGCGTCCAGAGACACAAGGGTGGTGAAGCAAATCCCATCCTCCTTACACCCGGGCTCGCCTCCATGTTCTATACCCATCAGGCCACAGATCCTGGGTCGTAGTTTCACCTTGCCCATGGCCTCCTAAAGTAAAATACGTATCAAAATCAAAGCATCAAGAACAAGGCTACACTGTGGAACACCTAAAAAAATCAATCTAAAAAGCATGGTAAAATACAATGTGTCTAGTTTAATACAAAAGGATTTCATACAGCATGATGTTCTTAAATATAATAAATCTTAAGTGGTAAATTCACGCCAAATCCTTGCACTAGTAATAATTTGATTGGGCTCGTGAATCTTGTTAAACCAGTAATCTGATGGGATAGTAATTTAATTTAGAATCTAAGATCTATCTTTTTGTTTGAAGTTTTTATTGCCATCTAGCATAATTTGACAACTGAATATTTTAAAATAGCTCTCCCAGCAGGAAGTGGGAAACCCCCCTCCCTCTTTCTGTTGCTATGTTGCCAGACTACCAATGAAAGCTGAGGCAGATAATTCAAAAACCCAGCAAGCACAAAATTTCAGTCACTGTCCCAAACGGCTTCCTTATTGAAAAGGCTAATGTCAAACCCAGCTGGGCAGATAAAAATGTTATAATGTCAAACCCTAGGCAGATTAAAAAGGCTAATGTCAAACCCAGCTGGGCAGATAAAAAGGTTATAATGACAGACCCTGGGCAGATAAAAAGATTATAATGACAGACTCTGGGCTGATAAAAAGGTTATAATGACAGACCCTGGGCTGATAAAAAGGTTATAATGACAGACCCTGGGCAGATAAAAAGGTTGTAATGACAGACCCTGGGAAGATAAAAAGGTTATAATGACAGACCCTGGGAAGATAAAAAGGTTAATGTCAAACTCTGGGCTGATAGAAAAGTTAATGTCAAACTCTGGGCTGATAAAAAGGTTATAATGACAGACTCTGGGCTGATAAAAAGGTTAATGTCAAACCCTGGGCTGATAGAAAAGTTAATGTCAAACTCTGGGCTGATAAAAAGGTTATAATGACAGACTCTGGGCTGATAAAAAGGTTAATGTCAAACCCTGGGCTGATAGAAAAGTTAATGTCAAACTCTGGGCTGATAAAAAGGTTATAATGACAGACTCTGGGCTGATAAAAAGGTTAATGTCAAACCCTGGGCTGATAGAAAAGTTAATGTCAAACTCTGGGCTGATAAAAAGGTTATAATGACAGACTCTGGGCTGATAAAAAGGTTAATGTCAAACCCTGGGCTGATAGAAAAGTTAATGTCAAACTCTGGGCTGATAAAAAGGTTATAATGACAGACTCTGGGCTGATAAAAAGGTTATAATGACAGACCCTGGGCTGATAAAAAGGTTAATGTCAAACCCTGGGTTGATAAAAAGGTTATAATGACAGACTCTGGGCTGATAAAAAGGTTATAATGACAGACCCTGGGTTGATAAAAAGGTTATAATGACAGACCCTGGGCTGATAAAAAGGTTATAATGACAGACCCTGGGCAGATAAAAAGGTTATAATGACAGACCCTGGGCAGATGTGTGTGTGTGTGTTTGTCATGTCTTTCATATTTGTAAAACAAAATGTCACCCCTGACAGTTTAAGTTGTAATGATTGATTGATTGTATCTTGTTTAACCTCTCTCTCTCTCTCTCTCTCATTAAATAGTCTATTATAAAAAACCTCTCTCTCTCTCTCTCTCTCTCTCTCTCTCTCTCTCTCTCTCTCTCTCCATCATTAAATAGTCTATTATAAAATCTGCGTAAAATCTAGAGAATGTTAGCATTAATATCCTGAGAATTTATTAAACGCTAACTTTGCATTGCGTAAATTGTGTGTGCCCGAAACATTCTGAGTATGAGCGTTCAATATTGACCTTACCTTAACGACGTAAACAAGCCAATGCATGCTGAATATTGAACAGTTAAGAAATGCATGCTGATATTGCACACTTTCACCTTAGATGCCAACATTGATGAATTCTCGTCTATTTTGGAGTATTTTGAGTGAAAAGGAATATAATTTAACAACTAAATACTTTAGCTATATAATAAAAGGGTTATTGAACTTATATTAGTGAATATTGGCACTCGTTGGCTGTCAAAATGCACTCGCAAACTCATGCATTTTCAGCCAACTCGTGCTAATATTCACCAATATAAGTTCAATAATCTTATAATATATCTATAGTATCTTTCTAAGTTTTGAGTCATGGTATTATAGACTATTTCTGATATCATGCTTACATATCTGGCCCTGGGAGGGTACACAACATTGCAATGAAACCTTTTGTAAGTCATTGAAGATGTATTAATTCAAAAACTCTGTTATGAAATAAATATTGAAAATATTGAGTTATATAAAGAACATCATCATGAATTGACAGTAGAGGGTTAGATATTGATGTGATCTTTGGTGGTACCTTGAGAATGAAGTAGGCTGTCAAAAGTGCAGATGGTGTTCTACTGAAATCTACACCACAGGGAAAGTGTGATCCACCCTCTGAACTCATCAACACATAGATCTCACTGAAAAAGGAGTCAAACTCATAAAACTAACATTAAAACAAGCACTACCTTCACTGGTTTACTTCTACACTTGATAAAATACTACGTTGCTCACTAGCAGTCATAGCGTTCAGTGAACCTAGAATTTTAAACATTCTCAGTTTGATACTTGTGTCACTGAACGACCTACTTTTGATGATTGTGACACTGAACGACCTACTTTTGATGATTGCAACACTGAATGACCTACTTTTGATGATTGCAACACTGAATGACCTACTTTTGATGATTGTGACACTGAACGACCTACTTTTGATGATTGCAACACTGAATGACCTACTTTTGATGATTGCAACACTGAATGACCTACTTTTGATGATTGTGACACTGAATGACCTATTTTGATGATTGTGACACTGAACAACCTACTTTTGATAATTGTGACACTGAATGACCTATTTTGATGATTGTGACACTGAATGACCTACTTTTGATGATTGCAACACTGAACGACCTACTTGTCGGACATTTTCTGCACTATCAGTGGTCTGTTGATGATGTGCTTGTGTCTGTGGGACAGAGGGAGACAGGGCTGGTGTCTCTGTGAGGCAGTTTTCTCCCAGTGCTTGTAGCCCAGCTGGATTAAGGACAGAATATCTTTAGCCCTGTATAATGTAAGATATAATTTAGTCACAAGGTTGAACACAAGAACTGTGAAACATATTTAGTAGCTTTGTATTCAGTACAATGTGTATGCATAGTAAGGATTAAAATCTATTTACATGAAAATTTTTGCCCCCACTATATTTTGTTTATACACATTGGAAAATGATTTAACTCCAATTAAATTTTTCTCAAGTCATTATTTGCTACATCACAGTAATGAATGAATGTATATCTGCACAGTTTTAAATTCACCCATTTAGGATAAAAATAGAAATAAAAAGAAAGTTACAAATTTCCAAATATATATATATTATATATAGTATCAAAGTGATATCATGTAACTCATTAACGCTCTGTGAATGTAAACGTGATGCTCTGAATCTGATGGGAAGTGTTTTATTGTGAGGCTCTGTACCTGATAGGAAGTGTTTTATTGTGAGGCTCTGTACCTGATAGTGTTTTATTGTGAGGCCCTGTACCTGATGGGAAGTATTTTATTGTGAGGCTCTGTACCTGATGGGAAGTGTTTTATTCTGTATGTGAACAGGGTCAATCCATTCTGCCTGTAATGACTCCTTGTCTTTTTGATCCAGTGTCTTCAGTTTGCCCCCTGTTTAATTCAAATTAGATAAATTTTAACCAATCACTAACAGTTTTGTTCTTGTAAGATATAGTTTTATATTGCAGATGTTCATTACGTAGACATCTCACGATTTTTTTTAACCCCTGACCTGTAATGCGTCCAGTAAAAGTCAGTCTATACCAGTATCCTGAGCCATACTCCACACAAAGCAGAGTTGTGGGTTCAAAGGTCAGCCCCGCCTCTTCCTCCACCTCTCTTTTACAAGCCTCCTGTAGGAAATAATCACAAGATCACTAACCAGTATTCAAAGAACTCGTTCAGCTACCAGAGAGTTTAGATTTTATTCTTATACACACTACAAATAAAGAACTCGTTCAGCTACCACAGAGTTTAGATTTTATTCTTATACACACTACAAATAAAGAACTCGTTCAGCTGTCAAAGAGTTTAGATTTTATTCTTATACACACTACAAATAAAGGATTCTCTAGAACAACACACTGTCTACAGGTTGACTTAGGAACTGCTCTATTTTGACAGGAGTGGGAGATGTACTGCCATCCATGAATACCTTTTTAAAAAACTTTCCAATGTTTTTTCCTTTGATATCTATACAAAATGTACTGATAACCATTTCCTCATGAATGAGCAGTTGTACACAATGCACATCTGAATTTTGATAATTATAGTACATCTATTTTAACAGCTGGGAATTCAGACAGAAATGAAAGTAAAATGTAAATAATGTTAATAAAAAAACGAATTTCAATTTTGAAAATACACGAGAGTATGAACTGCAGCACTTCACACCAGCAGACTGTTCATGACGCGCCTGAAACGTGCTTCATCAAGTAGCATTAACGTTCATAACCTCGTGTATTTCAAAAAACGACATTTATTTCTTAAATAACTTGCCAAAATACTTGTAAACATGGACAGCTAAAATGTCATGTATTTGTCAGAAATTTACATGTGGGGTCCTATGGAATACAAATGTTTATGACATCATGGCAACATTTCCACATCTACATACCACAAGGCTTTCTTCTTGTTCCACTCTCCCACATCTACATACCACAAGGCTTTCTTCTCGTTCCACTTTCCCACATCTACATACCACAAGGTTTTCTTCTCATTCCACTCTCCCACATCTACATACAACAAGGCTTTCTTCTCGTTCCACTCTCCCACACCATCTCCACATCTACATACCACAAGGCTTTCTTCTCGTTCCACTCTCCCACACCATCTCCACATCTACATACCACAAGGCTTTCTTCTCATTCCACTCTCCCACAACATTTCCACATCTACATGCCACAAGGCTTTCTTCTTGTTCCACTCTCCCACAACATCTCCACATCTACATACCACAAGGCTTTCTTCTCGTTCCACTCTCCCACATCTACATACCACAAGGCTTTCTTCTCGTTCCACTCTCCCACAACATCTCTACATCTACATACCACAAGGCTTTCTTCTCGTTCCACTCTCCCACAACATCTCCACATCTACATACCACAAGGCTTTCTTCTCGTTCCACTCTCCCACAGGGCAGGTACCACTGTCCATAACACAGGTATTTGGCTTCCTGAATCATCAGAACCTGGCCTGCATCATTGATAATGACTGCTCCCACAATATAATACACTGTCTTCTTTGTTTTAGGTATGAAATTACCTGGAAATAAGTGAACATATTTAGCAATCTGACAGGTAAATACATGAGAGTATCCAAATACATGTGAATGTTATGATGTAAACCGTCAAACAAGCTTATAATGAACACATGAATTCATGTTTACTGTGAAGTGATGTATATTCTCCTCTATGAGAAAAAATAGCAAAAATTGAATTGGATGTAACAAAGGCTGGTTATCACAAACTGTTTTTTGCTGGCCCTGGAGGTTCACTATAACTGTACCAAAAATTAGACATAAATGTCAACTTAAACCCATACCCCTCTACAAGAAAGTCAAACTCCAGGGTACCTCATGAGGTCAGTACCAAAAGAAAGGTCTTGTCACGAGGAATATACACATGTGGAATATGAAAGCACTCGTAGCACCTAGAGTTCAAAAGTTATGGCCAAGGTTAAAGTTTTTGTGGATAAGCAGACAGAGCAAAAACTATATGTCCCCAAATCTCCGATTACTGGGGCATAGAGAATATGACTAAGATGTCAGGCTTTCATCATAAACCTCTAGAAGGAATGCATTACCTGACTAAGATGACAATTTCTAATATTTTCTTATGCATGCATAGAATGTCAGTGGCAGATCCAGAAGGAAGGAGGGAGGGCGTTTCTATTCTAGAAAATTTTCTAATGAAAGGGGGGGGGGGTGCCCCCCTTTCATTAGAAAATTTTCTTTTAAAAAACGAAAACATAACACATTTGTGGAACCCCCCCTTTTGAAAATCAAAATTACTGGGTAATGGTAGAACCCCCCAACCCCCCCCATCTTTAAAAAATTCCTGGATCCACCCTTTAATGTCAGGGATTTTTTTAGGGTCTGTAGAGGGCCGAAATTCGGCCCCATTCCCAATGCTAAAGAGCAGGTGTTTTTCCCAAAATGATGCCTTAAAATTCCCAAATGATGGATGCTTTGATGAGAATATGCCATGAGGTGCCATCCAACCTTGGTGCCACTCTGTTGCAAAACATTTTTGACAGTTTTTTCTCTGCCAAAGACCGGAAATTATAAAGCTTGTTTAAGCCACATTGATAATGAAATATCAAATAGTGAACTTTTTACTTGTTTTTCTTATTTAATTGTATGAAACAAATTTCCCAATTTCAATCAAATATCGTTATTTTTTCCAAACTTGAAGGCGCTGGTCCCTGCATTCAAGGGGTAAAAAAATTCCTGAATGTAGAATGCACACAAAAGATGGTACTAAGCTGGATCCTCAAACGTACAACACATTGTCAATTTGTAGAAGTTGTACAATACCTATCCGGTCCAGCCCCACGGCAATGTGATTGACCGGAACATGCTGACCTTCCAGAATTCTCTGCAAGTCCTTTTCTGCAGTATCCCCCGGATCTGGAATATCTGTTACACTCACTCCAGAGGCACTGTCAGCCATATTCTATTGAAAAAAGAGAACTTCTGAATTCAAATTCAATTGAAAATACAACTTGAACTGTCCTAATGAGACTAAATCAGTTACTAACCCCTACAGGGTTCATCCTTATTGGTCACATGATATGAAATATTTGTAAATGTGAAGACCACAAAGACATCATTTTCAACATTATTCATGTTTCACCCAAATACTAGTTACAGGACACTCCAGTGACCACATCAGTTACCATAGTTACAGGACACTCCAGTGACCACATCAGTTACCATAGTTACAGGACACTCCAGTTACCACATCAGTTACCATAGTTACAGGACACTCCAGTGACTAGATCAGTTACCATAGTTACAGGACACTCCAGTTACCACATCAGTTACCATAGTTACAGGACACTCCAGTGACTAGATCAGTTACCATAGTTACAGGACACTCCAGTTACCACATCAGTTACCATAGTTACAGGACACTCCAGTGACTACATCAGTTACCATAGTTACAGGACACTCCAGTTACCACATCAGTTACCATAGTTACAGGACACTCCAGTGACTACATCAATTATCATTGTGTAATAAACAGTGTACAGATTGTCAGGAAAGTTCATGCACTAGTCTCTTACAAAATGTCCCATGAATATCAAGTCACACAGTCACAGACAGATGGACATCAAATTCCATCATACCCACAGACAGAAGAACAAAATGACATTATAAACAGATATGAAGGAGAGCAGCTACATGGAATTAAAGAAATAATAACATACTGACTCAAGTCATGCAGTATTACAGTGTATTCTCTTTAGACTATCTGACAATCAATTTTTCTGAGGAAACATGTTTCTGTTAATATCAATAGCAATCATTTTAACTTTCCAAGAAACAGTGGTTTCTAATCATTCTAAATTTTCAATTTTTTTCTACTGCAGCCACTAGAGATTAACTTGTAATTTAAATCTGGGATAGAGAACATATGAAAATGGATTATCAGCGAGTAAGATCTGTTTTTCTTATGACAGATTATACATGCATTTAATGTTGTGGAAATAGCCTGTAAAATACACTAATCCAGGCATAATGGAGTAGAGGCATAAACTGTCAATGGCTCTGGAATTTACCCATTCTCCAGAATAAAAAATTAAGGGTTGGTTAACAGAGGTGGATATAGGCTATAATGCTCGTCCACTTCTCTAAAGAAAATATGTTTCAGTGCTGTCTTTTAAGTTGAGTTTGCCTTGATCCACATTCCTGTAAGTTGAATTTGCCTCAATCCAGTTGAAGAGAGGATTATTGTTTTATATACTTCCCAATTCACCTTCTTTAAGACATACTGTTTAAATGTAACAGTAAAGTCTTTGCCTGCATTTTCTCTCAGTACTATCTAGATGTAAATTTAAATTGTTATTGAATTGTAAAGATTTTGAAATTATGAATTACTAATTAAGGTAAATTCCCTCATAACAATTTGCCTCAAGTTTTGTATAGAATATGTTAAATAGCTTTAGGAGCTCGATCCATTTGATTACCTGAATTTATATTAATAAATGATAATCAATTGGCTATTTCCTTCTGTTACATACAATTGTTCTATGTAATTTTCTCCCAAACTCGTGTGTGCGTATTTGTCACTGTGTTTAATCTCTAAAAGTCTTCTGACTTAATTCTTTCCTTTTATCAATATGTAATATGTATAAATCCTACTTATGCCATGTTTGGGCATTGGATTAGAAAATAAATCTATTTTCTAAGCATATTTTTAAATTTCAATGTACATCAAGAGCAATTTATATATAATTTTACTGAGCTTTTAAAAATTTATATCTGTTGTTATTTCGAGAGAGAGAAAATATTGACAGTCGTCATGCAGTGCTGGGTCTATTTGGGTTTTCCCATCATACTTACCCTGAACTATATATCACCTTACACCTTCTCCGCAAAGTTAATTTAAAAGTACCTGTATTAAGGCAGTCCTCTGTTTATATACTTTTGGGAGAGTCTATTATTCCAAAATCCAAGGTGTGTCAGGATTTTCCATTATATAGTCACCAATGCGTTTGATACAATGTATAATTACATGTATGATTTGCACAGGTGTTTACATATAGTTATACCTACTTGTACTATTTGTACTATTTGTACATTAAGACCCAAGCGCCTGTGATGGCTTTGTGAATTTATTACTAGAGTAGTACTTGTAGACTTCGATCGTCATTACCATTTCAAAAACAAAACTTTTGTCAAAAGTAAAATGTTGCGAGATTTGGCATGACACACATGTCTGATTTAGGACTACGTCATAGGACTACTCATACGTCTATATATAGAAAATCAAGTGTAACCTACCCATGTTACTTACTACATATAAACTTGAGAACTAAAAGCAAGGACTAATAAATTTAGTCTCGGTGAATTTCTTACTAGGCCTACTAGCTGTCTTTGTGATTTTTTCAATCTGTCTAAGCTTGTCAACAAAGAAACTTTTATTTTGCCAACAAGGAAACTATTCATTTTTTGCTAAAATATTAAAAGTTTTACCTGTCGGTGTCATTAACTTTACCGATTCTTGGATGTCACTGACAGTGATGGCTTCTTTGGCAACTCTAGTATCAGTACTTTGTACATATAATATTCTGTTTAACTCCGAATAGTTTTACGCACGAACTCCTCTAATCCGCCACGGGACGATTCGCCCCCCAAAATACGATTCGCACTGAGACGGTTCGCCCCATTTTTGGTGCGAAACGTCCCAAGCATTTTCCGATTACTTTGAACGTTTTATGATGATTATTGGCCACATGTTCAAGTAATACAGAACATCATTTTGATTACATATATTTCTTACATTTATAATCAAAATTATACAACGACAAAGTCACATATTTTAGATTATACCATAGAAACAATACAATTCAAAATACAAAATGAATATGGTACCAGACAAAATCATATTAAAATATATTACACGGCATATAAGGTGTACATGGGATAAAGGGACCATAATAGGTATATAGGAATAGTATATGAAGTCATAATACATGTAATATTCATAGGACTTTCTCATGATAAATTATGTAGACACATCTTCAATAAATTTAGACAGGCATTTCAATACACTACAGGACTTGGAATTCAATAATAACATGGACCAAATATTGTTATCATTGATACATGTATATCCAATGGCGGATTTAGGGGGAGGGGTATATTTAAGGAATAGTGTAATTACTGACAAATGATTCCATTGTGTGAATTTTCGCAGTCCTCAACATTTTTATATCAAGGTAACGATGTCTTTAGAACATCATCAATTCTTCATTATTACTTTTCAGAAATTATGTGTGCAGACAAAGCATGGAATCATTATCTTGTAATCATTTCACACTGTGGACAAAAATAGCAGGTGTCAATTATGGAGCGCCAAATTAACATAAACTCAAATAATTGAAGATATCTTTAATTATTTGAAGATATCATCAATTCAATTGTTGCTCTCTTCAATTGAATTGTAGCGCACATCAATTCAATTGTTGATATCATTAATTCATGCTATCATCAATTCAATTAATGCGCGCAATAATTTAGAATTGAAGATATCATTAATTATTTGAAGAGATCTTTAATTAAATTGTTGCGCGCATCAAATAAATTGATGACATCTTCAAATAATTGAGTTTATGTTAATTTGGTGCTCCATAGTCAATGACCGGAACATATGTTAATTATATCGAACACGCATCTCTAATGCAATCTTTTTGTTGAAATATGTTTACTCACGTGTAATTCATTCTTTTGAAAATCAATGTTAGTGTTTTACAAATCAACTTACTCAATGGTACACATAAATAATTATCAAACTCGTAGCAATAGAAGGGGGTGCCAAAGTTTTTTTTCCTTCTGTACATGCATAGTTGGTGAATTTTACGAACAAATTTATCTATAAACTACCTCCATTTATCAAAATAATATTTGAATTGTAAAATTTAAGGAACCAATCAATCTCTTGCCCCCCCCCCCCCCCCCCCCCCGGCGATTTAGGATTTAAACTGGGTTTTGTTATATTTGTTTCGTTTTTGCTTTTCAATAATTTTCAGACAATTGTGAGGTCAACTTCTCCATCCCCCCCCCCTCTTTTTTGAAAAAAACAAAACATCTTATGTGCCTGAAAACATTTATCACATGCTTTCATCTTGCTTTATTTCTTGGTATCCCTGAAATTATTGGTATTACATGTAATTGTATCATAACTTTGACAGAATTAAACATTAGACACGACTTGACCCCCCCCCCCCCCCCCCCCATCCATTCATTCAAGTTGATGAAATGTACTTTCTAAACAGTGTTCTCCATAACATCGAAGAAACTAAACCTTGTTATTTTTAGAGATATGATACATCCTAATAAGCTCAACATAATAAAGATTTTGGTACCGTAAACTTTGTTAATACTACATGTATTTTATCTAAAGCTAAGGACAGCATCGACACGCAGTATTAAGCAAGCCCTTAATTTCCTGTCAAACAGTTTTGGAGTAACGCATTTAGGTAGTGTTTCTAAACTCCTCTTTTTCTTTTTTCTTTTTGTTTTGTTTTGTTTTTGCCAGTGTTACTCGTTTTGGTTTATTTGTATAGGCACCTGAAGTAAGGATACGAATCCCCCCCCCCCCCTTGATTTTTTTGCGGCGACAATTTTCCGAAATTTGTGGATTCCCTGTCTATCGCATCCTAATTTCTATCTATGTAATCGTTTCACTCTTTTTGTAAGCTTTAAAGATTGTTATTTTATTATACCAGTGGAAGGTACACTTTGTAAATCTCTAAAGCTTACAAAAAAGTGAAACGATTGTTCATAAATCGATATTAGGGCGAGCTAGACAGGAAATCCACACATTTCGAAGAAACTCTCATATGGTGTGTTAGCATTTGTTTAATCTAAATTGTACATCGTTGTAACATTGTTGCCTACACACTCTCCTCAATGCCATTTTTTTTTTTTTTTTTTTTTTTTGATGTGAGCCTGTGGCTCACGGAAATAAAGAATCAGTTTTAGTTTCTATGTACTTGAGTTCACGGAACTTCCGGTTGTTTACAGTTGCCAGATTGCGCAACACTCGAAACATTGCACAACTTCGTGCAATTTAGATGGTGTTAAATACGACAACAATGCAGTTATCGATATATTAGGCTATCTAACAACAGAGTGAGTCAATTGAAACACTGACTGCTAGTTGTCAAAATGGCAGAGGCAAGTAATGGGATTGAGTTTACAAACTCTGACATGGATATAGAGCTGTGGAAAATGAAGAACCTGATCAAGAGTTTGGACAGTGCGCGAGGGTAAGTACGCGAGGACTTTGCGGGGTAAGAGTAGTCACCCGGTGTTTTTCTTCTGACGCCTGCCATTGATTGGAAAATAACAGTTGTTCTTTCATGTGACTTAGCAGATTAATTTAGATCTACCTAATATATACGTACAAATGTTGAAGTGATGTATATCTTTTGATGAAGTGGTGTCGTTCTGTAGGAATGGAACAAGTATGATATCCTTGATCATACCTCAGAATGGACAACTCACAATAGTTAACAAAATGTTAACAGAGGAAAAGGGAACAGCTGCACGAATTAAAAGTCGAGTGAATCGACAATCCGTCCAGAGTGCCATATCCTCTGTACAGCAAAGGCTGAAACTCTATAGAGCAGGTAATTAAAGTTATAACAGGGTAGCTGATATTTTATTACATTATCTGTACAGCAAAGGCTGAAACTCTATAAAGCAGGTAATTAAAGTTATAACAGTGTAGTTGATATTTTATGACATTATCTTTCAAGGTGTTAATAAATGCGCATTACATTTCGATGCCAAACTTTTTGAGAAATTGCCGACTGTAAAAACACATGTGGTACGTTATTTTATAGTTCCAAAGAATGGACTTGTGATTTTTTGTGGGACAATTATAACAGATGAAGGAAAAGAAAAATTGGTGAATTTTGATTTTGAGGCGTATCGTCCAATCAATCGTTCCCTCTATCTCTGTGACAACAAATTTCATACTGAGGTATGTAATATATGTTCTGCTTTACAATTTAGATAAAAGAAATAATGTTATCAATAATTTCTTTATTTGTTTCATGGATATTTAGTATCTAACTTAGTATACATGTGTAGCAGTCAGATGGGTTCGATAGCCAGTGGCCAGATAGCTTAGTTGGTAGAGCACCTGACTGGAGAATCGGGGGGCCCGGGTTCGAATCCTGCGGTCTGGTCCGTTGCATTTTATCCCTTCCTTTTACATTTGGTGCCATAAACCACATCTGGATTTGCAGGGGCAAAAAGAATCTGGTTGTGTCTTCAAATGTGAAGACATTTAAGGAGGGAGGAATGTAGTGGTCAGCCAGGTTCGATCGCCAGTGGTTAGATAGCTCAAATGGTAAAGCAGTTGCATCTTACCGGAGATTCAGGGGGCCTGGGTTCAAATCCTGATCTGGTCCGTTGCATTTTCTCCTTTCCAGTTACATGCTATAAAATACTCCATATCCATTGGAAATTAGAATGTAGGGGTAATTCTAAACAAATAACTATCAATTAATGACAATTACTCACAGAACAGAAAAAAATCATAGTTTCTGTAGTAACAGTTTTAAATGATTTTTTTGTTGCCCAGTTAGAAGAATGACTTGATGTACGCACATTCACTCAGTAATGTTTTGTTATCCGTTGAATGGATCTCAAGTTTTCTATCTGCTTCCAGAATTATTTTGATGTTCATTAAAGTTTTACTTACATGAAAACTTTTGCAGCTGTTAAGGGCGTGACTATCTGATGACAGTAAATATGGCTTCATCATCATGGATGGAAAAGGAGCCTTGTTCGCTACCCTCTGTGGTGATCATAAAGATGTCTTACACAAAATTTCTGTGGAACTTCCACCTAAACATGGTAAGAAAATTATGACTGACACTAGCTGTAGATTCAAACAATGTATAAACCATCTGTTTTTTTTTGTTTATCACAATGTCAGCAGCAATTTTTACTTCAATTTCCAGAATAATTAATGTGCATGTTCATTTTTAGGAAGAGGAGGTCAGTCCGCTGCAAGGATGGGGAGAATAAGAATGGAGAAGAGACATAATTTCCTGAGGAAAGTGACAGAGATGGCTGTCAAACTGTTCATAACTAATGACAAGCCCAACATCAGTGGTCTTATTCTGGCAGGGGCGGCTCAGTTCAAGGTCGAACTTGGCCAAACAAATCTTCTGGATCCAGTAATTTCATTATGTTACTATTTATAGAGCAAAAATTCAGTTACAAGCTTATCTTACAATGCATGATGTAAAATAGGGCTTAAAACAATTACGAATTTAGTTTTTCTTTAGTGTTGAATTATCATATTTAATGGGGGCTTGCAGTTTCTGTGAATTTGTGGGGACTTCTATCTCACGAATTTCAAATCACAATAAAACACAAAATGCATATGATGTTTCAACGTACAGAAAGCATATCCCCAAAATGACAAATATCATCGACAGTCCATGAAAATCGGTCCCCACAAATGACTCCACAGTATTAGATGCAGCATTCTTATCGGGATCATCTACTCCAGTCTAGCTAAAAACAGACTCAAATTTTCTTCCTTATTTTGTTATTCTTGTCTTTTACAAGTATTACAGAATGATCATAGATCTGTTTATTTCTCTTCAGAGACTACAGAAATCCATCATCAAGATTGTGGATATCAGTTACGGGGGGGAGAGTGGATTTAATGAGGCCGTCAGTCTGTCCGCGGATGTGCTCGGCAACATTAAGTTCATCCGAGAGAAAAACCTGTTAGGTTTGTATTAAGTACAATTAAAGGCTTGTTCTCATTATATCAGATAAAGCTCTGCTCAGTCGCAGTAAAGATGGTTGATGTAGACAATATCTGTTGACACTGTTACCACAAACAGAGATATGTTAGCTGCTGCAATAAAGAAGTAGCCCTCTCTGACTTATTGGGGGGGGGGGGGGGGGGGGGGGGAGGAGAAAACGTCAGAATAAAAACTTTGGAGAGGGCTACATTATTGCAGCTAAGAGAGATGTACATGTGTTTGCACTGCTAGGGTAACTTTAAGGCTCAGTTACATTAATGATGCACATGAAGGCATTTTCTGTTGATGGTCTTACGTTGAACAAAGATATACATGTGTGATGAGCTGCTGTTCTTTTTGGTACTCCAGGCCAGTATTTTGAGGAAATTTCCCAGAACACGGGCAGATACTGTTTCGGTGTGGAGGATACGCTGGCAGCTCTGGAATCGGGAGCTGTCGATGTGTTGATTGTCTGGGAAAATCTGGACATCACTCGATACACCATGTTAAATCACCAAGACAACAGTACGTACACGTAGTAGTTGTAATCATCGAATAAATGGATTCTCCTCTGTGAAAATTTTAGCTCATCATAGCCAGAGATTCAAATGGACTGTAAGTTAACCTTAATCTTGCAGGTAACACCACCATTTTCTTAAGACCTGATCAACAGCGGGATAGGACCTTCTTCATTGATAAAGAGGTAAAAATTCAACACCATTTTTCTTTTATAATGTTACGATACACTACCTTGATCTTATATGAATTAAATTTCCTTTGCTGATACAAATTTTTCTCCAAAGACTTTTCCAGACAATGTGTGTACATAAATGGACTTGGAGGGAGTTGTCTAATTACCCAATACTTTCATGATGTAGTCGATACTTAAAGCTAAACAACTTGTGTTTTGTAGACTGGGGTAGAGATGGAAAAAGTAGATGAGATATCTTTAGTGGAATGGCTTGTCAACAACTACAAGTCGTTTGGTATGAAAGTGTTCTTATGAATATTATATATGTAAAAGTAATTCCTCAGGAATTAAGGCAGACTATCAGGTTCCCTGAATTCGCTGCATATATCATAAAGAGTGCCTTCTCTTACATACTATATAAAGAGTGCTTTCTCATACATACTATACCTATATATAATCATACATACTATACATATATATAATCATACATACTATACATATATATAATCATACATACTATACATATATATAATCATGAACTGGTAAACATTTTTTCACTGCAGGTTCTCGTCTTGAGATTGTGACGGACCAAACTTCAGAGGGTGCCCAGTTTGTGCGAGGTTTTGGTGGAATCGGAGGTAATACTTGGGGCATTGCGTAACTAACATTACTGCTACTCATTACAAATTTGTCATAATTTTGTCAGTTTAAATGTTAGCATCACACTCTTTATTATGATAGTTTTGTCCCTTTATTTGTAGGGATGCTTTATGATAATAATTATGCCCCTTTATTTGAAGGGATGCTTTATAATAATTATGCCCCTTTATTTATAGGGATGCCTTTATGATAATGATGTCCCTTTATTTGTAGGGATGCTTTATAATAATAATGTCCCTTTATTTTTAGGGATGCTTTATGATAATAATTATGCCCCTTTATCTATAGGGATGCCTTTATGATAGTTTTGTCCCTTTATTTGTAGGGATGCTTTATGATAATAATTATGCCCCTTTATTTGAAGGGATGCTTTATGATAATAATTATACCCCTTTATTTATAGGGATGCCTTTATGATAATTATGTCCCTTTATTTGTAGGGATGCTTTATGATAATGATGTCCCTTTATTTGTAGGGATTCTTTATGATAATGATGTCCCTTTATTTGTAGGGATGCTCTAAGATAATAATTATGTCCCTTTATTTGTAGGAATGCTGAGGTACAGAATGGAATTCCAAACCCATGATGACCTTTCTGACCTTGACTTAGACGATCTGGATTTAGACGACTATTAAAGAGATGTCATGTCCCACTGATGAAATAAAAACATTAATCCAATGTAAGAAATCCATCCCATGTACCGATAGATAATCAATTCTCAATCTTTGTAAGAAATCCATCCCATGTACCGATAGATAATCAATTCTCAATCTTTGTAAGAAATCCATCCCATGAACCGATAGATAATCAATTCTCAATCTTTGCCCGTAGATTAACTTAGTAGAAATAACAAGTGTTCAGATTTTTTTCTTTTATTTTTTGTAGATTACGCCCAGTAATCTTGTGATGGGCATTTATCCTGATCAACAAAAGTTGGAATATAAACAAAAACTGTCAAATTGTTTTCAGTGTACTGATGTTATTTGCTTTCCTGCACAATAAAATTCATTTGCAATTCACATGTATTTGTAAGGCTTGTGAATAGAGAACTGTAAATATAATCCAGCCATACACTGTGTCAGTCTGCTAGAGGTTCAAGGCCAGACACTTGGAGGTTCAAGGCCAGACACTTGGAGGTTCAAGGCCAGACACTTCTGACTGTCAGCTTGCTAGAGCACTGTTTCATTCAAGCTATATACATGTGTGTATGGAGCTTATTGATGAAGCATGACATTCACTGAGGCCTTGTTGGAATATAGGACTGTCGACTATCAGAGTATAGGACTGTCAACTAACACAACACGTACTGCTGTGAATGAACGGTGGAGATCATGTTCATGAATAACTGTATAGGAATCTGCTGTGTTGCTAGACAAAATATACCACTCCATTGTCAGAATATACCGTATAAACAATTAGGAACAGTTGAATTTCATCCATAACTCCCCTCTGCCATCTTTTCCTGGAAAACATCCCTTAGTTTGCTGGCTAACTCTTCAGGAGAGCCAAAATACAGTTCTCCTTTCTTCATGTTCTGTAAAATGTCTGATTTACAGAGCCCTAAACTAGCTGACAGGGCTTTCATGTGGCTTTTATCTGTGCTTTGTTCTGAAACATGACGGTTAAACTGATATCATTCTAAGTCTAAATTGTTAAAGTTGTATAGCTTACCAAACGGATATATTAATTAGAATTGCATTCACTCTCAAAATATTTTAATACCCCCCCTTCCCATATTTTTTTTCTATAAATAATGAATTTTGTTCACAGACTTACTGCTGGCTTGACTCATGTATTCAGCAATTAGTTTTCTCATCAGTATGTCGGCCTGATGGATGATATTCTCACTGCAGATTTTTCTGTCCACCTCTCTAGAAGTTTGATCCACGTCATCTGTTATTGGTTTAGACGGATCCGACAAAGCCCTTGATATTACTTCCATAGTCTGCATCACAGAACTGTAACAAATTTACAGTAAATATCTAAAGTAACCAGTGATGTGTAAATATAGAGAATCTGCATTCACTAAACTGTGACAGATTTACAGTAAATATATAAAGTAACCAGTGATGTGTAAATATAGAGAATCTGCATTCACTGAACTGTGACAGATTTACAGTAAATATAAAGTAACCAGTGATGTGTAAATATAGAGAATCTGCATTCACTGAGCTGTGACAGATTTACAGTAAATATATAAAGTAACCAGTGATGTGTAAATATAGAGAATCTACATTTACTGAGCTGTGACAGATTTACATTAAATATATAAAGTAACCAGTGATGTGTAAATATGGAGAATCTGCATTCACTGAACTGTGACAGATTTACAGTAAATATATAAAGTAACCAGTGATGTGTAAATATAGAGAATCTGCATTCACTGAACTGTGACAGATTTACAGTAAATATATAAAGTAACCAGTGATGTGTAAATATAGAGAATCTCCATTCACTGAACTGTGACAGATTTACAGAAAATACAGTGAAACTTCTCCAAACCGGCCCCTCAGAAAACAGGTGTATGTGTATGTTAATATTTAAATAGCATTATTCATCTAATTCAAAATCTTGTATATAATAAATAATAACTTGGGAATATGTCCTCTCCACTGACCTTGAGCTTGTAACACTGACCTTGAGCTTGTATATTCAACCTTTATGTAAAATCAGCATTCATGAGGAAAATCAATCTAGATCCCCGCCACAACCTAACTTGGCTACAGGCTACATCAATCAAAATTTATTTTCTTGGATGTGAGTTTTCATTTTGCAAGGAGGGGGGGGGGGGGGGGGGGGTAATGAATGTTTAAAAGTATATTTGGATGTAGGTGTAGTGGGAAGATATGTTATTTGATACATGTATTAAGATAAAAGAATACAGTGATAAACGACCTCAAACATGCACAGAAAATGTGCCTGCAAATCAATGTTTTTATACAGGGTAGGACCTGTAGCTCTTTGGTATCCCCCCCCCCCCCCCCCAAAGCTACAGTTCTGCAGCTACCATCCCCCACATATTCACTATACACACATGCACACACAGAGTGAATTGTACAGGTGCAGTATGTTTAGAAATAACCCACTCACTCCTCTAACACTTCTGGACTAACAGTTGTGTTCACTGTAATTGAATATTTTTCCCAGCTGTTATGTTCTGGATTTGGGGCTTCAAATCTGGCAGCCATATTGAGAATGATGTCATCAGGCACTTGTCTGGAAGTGCGCTGTCTGTTTCTTACCAACGACACGTCGGTATCACATTCGGTGTGCACTTGACAATAGCCAACACGGTCTACAAAAAAAGTCTCCCTGTAACTCAAATTGATTCAAATGCATACAATTCATGGATAGATGTATTGAAAAATAAATTTAGGCATAGAAAAATAACAGTTTGTTTGCTTTACTTTTCAGGTGACATTCATATTGTATCATAAAGTTGCATAAATGCATTTCTCAATGTTCGCAATTGAAAGACATAATCATGTGGTAACCCAATAACAAGCTTGGCTATCAGATTCATTCTTAAAGCAGTTTTTACCACTACAGTCATAGTAGTCTTGACTTTTGACCTCTGACCTTTAAACACAATAGGCATCTTCCTCTCATCATGGTGATCAAATGTACCAAGTTGTAAGATCATGGAGCTTGCAATTCATTTTGTATTTGGCCTACCAGGTCCGGACAGATGGACAACACCATAACATGTCCCGCCTTTGATGGGCGTATAAAAACAGAGGTCACGTGACATGGTAGACATTGGCATGATAAAGAACACTCATTGCTAAGGCCTTGAGTGTTATGCATTGACAATTTGTGGCACTTCACTCTAATCTGGCACTGTCTCAATTCAACATTGAGTGAAAAATTTTACAGATGGGAAGTAAAATAACACAGCTTATTTTTTAATATGCACAAATTTAAGTTGTCCAAATGATATACTTTGCTACTGAATTCATTTAAGATATCCAGTTACAGCAGTATACCAGCCTGAGGTATATATGTAAGCTTTTATATTTGCATTTTGAACAAAAACATTGATAGCTATTATGATCTTGCAATTATGTACAAAGCAATATTGAAGAATAAAGTATGTTGCTCAGTCTATCAAATTGAAAGATAAAAACGAAATTAAATCATATTAACTTTACAGTTGAACTCCAGTATCCCGAACACTGATATCTCAAATACCATGGATATGTTGACATGATTCGGAAGTCCCAACTACTTATTCTTTAAGTATTTTACCCTTGATTATCTCGAATCCTCTGATATCTATAAGATATTTCTCGGTCCCATCGAGTTCCGAGATAGCGAGGTTTGACTGTATATTTGTATATTTAGTGGTATTTGAGTAGGTACATAACTTACATTTTCTGGTGAGCTGATAGAACTTATATCTCATGCTGGTATAGTACATGTTATCATCAATGACTATCACAACAGATCCATCCTCTCTGCCACGCATCTCCCAAAGAAATTCTCCAAAACTTTTAGAATGGCAGTCTGAATTATCATTTGTGATTGGTTCCGTCATCTCAGAACTGGGCTTCAATGTCTGAATAAGACTCTCTACTGCATTTTGAACTTTTTCTCTGTGTGACTTCCAGGCATTCGGCACCTGTAAGGAAATCTCATGATTTAACACTAGCACGATAATTATCAACTGAATAAAGACAAACTTCCAGGCATTTGGCATCTGTAAATCGAGGAAATCTCATGTCTGACACTAGCACGATAATTATCAACCGAATAAAGACAAACTTCCAAGAAATCTCATGATTTAAGGTGGCTCACTACACCTTGAAAGAGTTTTTCAAATCAGCAAAAAATTATTTAATTATGAAAGATATGATATGTAAGAAGTACATATGTCAAAATATATGCAATTTAGGAGAAAAAACAACAACATTTTCAAAAATTTATTTCCATTGATATAAACAAAAGACACTGGTGGATTTGAACTCGTGATCTGCGGGTCAGTTACCCGAAACCTTATCCATTGAGTTACTTAAGATATGATCTGCGGGTCAGTTACCCGAAACCTTATCCACTGAGCTACTGAAGATATGATCTGCGGGTCAGTAACCTGAAACCTTATCCACTGAGCTACTTAAGATATGATCTGCGGGTCAGTTACTCGAAACCTTATCCACTGAGCTACTTAAGATATGATCTGCGGGTCAGTTACCCGAAACCTTATCCACTGAGCTACTTAAGATATACAATCAATGGATACCAGTAATTTCACCTAACATTTGAATCGCCATCTTGTGACGTAGCGTCGTAAAACGAATAATTCTTGATGTAGTGAGCTAACGTAAAACTAGTACAATAATGACCATCTGACAACAAACTGTTACCCAATTTCTCATACTTCTCTTTCTATAATGTTTCTTTCTACATCCGAAGGTATGATATCATCATAGGAGACCAACAGCCAATGAATGGAGCTTGCATCGTCCCTTCGTTTCTGGACACCCTGTCCATCACAGTTGTCCCCCTTTTGGTTTTTAATCAGATAGTTTGCGAACGTTGACTTTCCGCTTCCTGGAACACCACATAAAACAACGACGCAGACATCCAGCATTTCTAGAAATCAAAAACAATAAATATACAATAATAATTTGAACAAGAGATGTTTGTAAAACATATATATGCCCCCATGGTGCAAAATTGAAAAGGGTTATACACATGCATCATTTAATTAATAGTAGAATTCAAAATATTCAGCAGACAATGTCTTCCTATGTCAGGAGTGAATTGACCAAGTGACCTAAAAATCAATACGGGTCATCTACTCCTTATGCTGTACAAGTGTATAAAGTTTGGTGTCAATCAAGCAAATAATTCTTAAAATATAGGAGACAATACATTATTATGTCCAGTCTGACCCTTGATCTTTGACCATGTGACCTCAAAATCAAGAGGGGTCATCTGCTCCTTGGGATGTACCAGAGTGTACAAAATTTGATGTCTCTCATAAGCAAAGAAATGTTCTTAAGATATTGAGCGAACAGTGTCTTCCTACGTCCAGAGTAAATTGACCCTTGAGCTTTTGACCTGAAAAACCATAGGGATCCTCTTCTTCTCATCACCAACCCACATATGAAATATCATTGCGATAAAATGAATGGTTCTCAAGATATTGAGTGAACAACATGTCCGGAGTACCCTGAGGAAACCCACATGTCCGAGCGAACGACCGCCATACCCTCGCACTTACAACCACTGCAGATCACGGGGATCAAACTTGGGTCGCAGAGGTGAGAAGCAAGAGCACTACCTCTGAACTGCCTGTACATCCAGTATCCGGGTTGAGTATTTGATAAATAGATATTGTATAAATTGCTGATCAAAGCATGAATACAAAATATGTATGTAGCTGCGCTCGTTCAAATGCTATGTTTTGCATGGATAAAATACAATATACATGTACTACCATATTATCATCATCTAATTAAATAATTTTTTGTACCAACATCGTATCCATGCCCTTTGAATTGGCTTCTAAATGTTTTAGAACCTCTTCCCCACATGTCTAACGCTTCACTGTTCTGTATACACGAGTATGAATTGTGTCTGCTGTTTTCCAGTGTTCATACACCACATTTCAATCTAATCAAAATCGGATCTTCTCTAACCGTTACACTTCTCCTGTAACAGTAAGGGTATCAGGACAACTCGCCCCCAAGACAACTCGCCCTCAAGACTACTCACCCTCAAGACAACTCGCCCCTTCTTTGGGACAACTCGCCCCCTCTTTAGGACAACTCGCCCCCTCTCTTGAGATAATTAACTCACCCCTTCATATCATACATGTTTACAATTATTATTCTTGGTCTAAATCCAAGAGCTGTATTAGAAAAAATTAATAAATTTCTTATACATACAGTTATACATCACAGACAAAAAGACATGTTCACATAAACACCGAACTTCGTGTCTTTTTATGTAAAACGAAAGATTTTAGTGAAAATCCAGTGTTTGGGTTCAGTAAATTCATCATCACTTATGTACATGTAAAATATATAATTTCAGTGGAAACAAGTTAGCGTTTGGTAGGGAGAGTATTAGCTTGGTCTACAGCTGACATAGTATAATTATCAATGATCTGCGTCTGTTGTTAAATCTAATTATCTGATTTCCCCCAAGCTGTTATAAATTTACTTCAAACGTTAAGGTACTCATCATCTGAGTACTCTTCACTTTGAAATCACCGCATAAAAAGAATCAGTAAAGCAAAGCCGTTATAAAATCTCAAAAATGGGAATTTTATGATTTTTCAATGGGAATTAGTTGAGAAATGCATTAAAAGATAATTACATGTATCAGAATATTCATGTTTCACATTTACACTTATGTATATTTTATCGATAAAACACACACACCTCCCCAAAAAAAACCCAAAATGTTCTTAGTATTGGGAGACATTTAATCAATTACCTGAAGATCAGTAAATATAATTTTCCTTGCGAATTGAATTATAAAAAAGTGTAAATTTTTGTACAATTACACACACACACAAAATAAATAAAAATGAAATGTGAATAAAATGTGATAATATATTTATATATAATATTGGGGGCGAGTTGTCTCAAGAGACTTGTCCTCGCCCTGACTAAATTGTCCTGAGGGAGGGCGAGGTGTCCTGAGAGGGGGTGACTTGTCCTGAGGGAGGGTGAGGTGTCCTGAGGGAGGGCGAGGTGTCCTGAGAGGGGGCGAGGTGTCCTGAGGGAGGGCGAGGTGTCCTGAGGGAGGGCGAGGTGTCCTGAGAGGGGGCGACTTGTCTTGAGGGCGAGTTGTCCAGCATTTGCAGTAAGAGAAGGTGATATATAACGATTAGATATGATTTTAATTAGATTGCACCATATCTATGCTTCTTTTATCAATTTTATATGCTTTACCTTATACATGCAATTGCATGTTTAAAATGAGTTTTGTGTCCATGTGTTTCAATCCAATTGTATGCATGTGTAGCAGACAGTATTAGAGAACTTCTACTGCCCTGTGTAGCAGTTAGTATATAGAGAACTTCTACAGTGCCCTGTATAGCACAGTATATAGAGAACTTCTACAGTGCCCTGTGTAGCAGATAGTATATAGAGAACTTCTACTGCCCTGTGTAGCAGACAGTATATAGAGAACTTCTACAGTGTCCTGTGTAGCAGACAGTATATAGAGAACTTCTACTGCCCTGTGTAGCAGTTAGTATAATTATAGAGAACTTCTACTGCCCTGTCTAGCAGGCAGTATATAGAGAACTTCTACTGTGCTCTGTGTAGCAGACAGTGTATAGAGAACTTCTACTGTGCTCTGTGTAGCACAGTATATAGAGAACTTCTACTGTGCTCTGTGTAGCAGACAGTGTATAGAGAACTTCTACTGTCCTGTGTAGCAGACAGTACATAAAGAACTTCTACACTGCCCTGTGTAGCAGACAGTGTATAGAGAACTTCTACTGTGCTCTGTGTAGCAGACAGTATATAGAGAACTTCTACTGTGCTCTATGTAGCAGACAGTATATAGAGAACTTTTACTGCCCTGTGCAGCAGACAGTATACAGAGAACTTCTACTGATTTGCTAGTGAGCTAGCTTTTCTCGTGATGTGGTACAGTCTCTTGATCTCTTGATCACGCAAGACAAAATAAGATGAGCATGTTCAGATCGCTGCACATTACAAAATGGTAGCAGTGTAGTGACTCTGGTGTTTGATAGGAGGCCTACATACATATGTCTTATTTATGTACTTGTATTGATTAATCATGTATGTTATGTAAAGATATGTTAGAGTCGGTTTCAAGAGCTATATATAAGCCTCGCTCATAACATGTTTCATGTAAATATTTTGACTCTAAATAAAATGCATTTGATTTGACTTGCTGTTGACAAGATAGATTTGAAAGAATGTTATATCGTTAAAGTGATAATGTCCTACGGACCCGGTTTCACACCTCACACAGATTATTCTAACGAGAGTAGATCTGGATATAACAGTAGACTGAGGTAGTGAGTAGGTTGAGAAAGGCCAGGGAAAACAAAAGATCTTCACCATCTCTAAACCACGAAAAACTGGTTTACGTTCACATTATGGGCGCCATACATACTTTATCATTGTGTTTGACATGCATACGTCAGCGTTTACTTTTTCATGGGCGCAGACATTACGACCTTTGACCCTGATCTGCACTGAATGATAGACACGAGTCGATAGAAACGTAAACTCAAACTATTTTGTCAATATATACTTTATATTTTTGTTTCAGCAGTTAGACAAACCCACAGAAAAATATTTTCTTGAATGTCGATTACAATTTATCCAATAGAATCTCGATGATTTTTTAGCGTTTAAGTGATGACGTCACATTCACCTCACATGGTCAATGGCGAAGTGTGGTTGTTGGCATTTCACCACCTAAGGAAACAAAAGAAAGCGTAAAATTTAATCACTGAGACCCTACCGAGAGAAAAATCATTAATTAGGGAGTAATTGAAATAATTTTGTATTCATTGATAACTCTTTAATCTGGTGGGTTGTGTGGTATCCCCACCATACGGTCAATCGCTAATCTGTTTGTCGAGTGTCACAAACAACATGGCATCGAATGGAGTTGATGGCGAGAGCAGTGCAGACAGAAATGTAGAAATATGGAAGATCAAGAAACTCATCAAGAGTTTAGAAGCTGCGAGAGGGTAATGTATAAATTTTCCTCGTTTAGGTATAAATTACGAAGTAAGCAGCTGTCACGTGTATCCACTAGAGTCTAGTCTGGAGATCTATGCTTAGTACAAATCAAATCTGTTTTAAAACTTTCACTCATTTTGTAGTTCAGCGATCTTACATTTAATAGGACTCAAATAACCACTGGTTTATGATAATGATATTTTAAGATACAATGAACTTTGTGCATGCATAGATATGGCAAGTCCACAAATGAAAAGGTTCACATTTTGTGTAAATGTTTTAATAAATGTCTTTTAGTGCTCCCTGAATGTATGTCAGTGCAAAGAGCATCATCTCGTATGCTTTTAAAAACTGAAAGATTTTCCATATGCTAGCTTACATGAAAAGTTTAATGAAATATTATTTAACCTTTGGGTTCAGTTAGTATGATTATTAAAAAGAAAAGATATTTAATGTGAATATATAAATATAGAGTGATTAATATGTTCAGGTATAGGTCAATTTTCCATTTCCCTAATAACGTACCCATTATCGTGTTTATTGTTCATACTAAAGTCATCTGCGACAATACACCAGAAGTGGAATGCAGATTATTGGAGGAAGAAGTATGTGATACAAAAACATATAATTGGTGATTGATTTTACAGAAATGGTACGAGTATGATATCGTTAATTATTCCACCAAAAGATCAGATATCCAGAATCGCCAAGATGTTGGCGGATGAGTTTGGTACAGCATCAAATATCAAAAGTCGCGTGAACCGACTGTCAGTTCTGGGAGCCATTACTTCAGTACAGCAGAGGTTAAAACTATATAACAAAGGTAACAGAATGTTATTGTTGCTTTCCCTTCTCTTACAATCTATCTGAATTGTATACTGTGAGAACAAAGCTGTTACACATGTATGTCCTTTGTATATATGAACTATATTTATTTCCAATCAAGGGCCCTCAAGGGGCAGCATGAAAATACATACAAATAATGTACATATACATATACAAGTAAAGAAAGAAGTGATTACATAATATGTCTCTAATGATTAACGTTATTTCATATGTTATAGCCCCTTGTGAGTCCATAATTTGGTAAATAAAATCATGTCATATAATACATTGTATGTAATTGTAATGTCATCATTAAAAATCACTTTGGGATGTGATGAGGTGGGATATGAAGCCATGATTAAGTGTTTTTCATACATAAGAATTACTACCAAAATAGGTTTCTCCACAATAAAATCATGAAAAATTTCCAAAATGGCATCAAAATTTTCAAGAATAAGTGATTGAAATCTTATTTCAGTTTTTATTTAAAGAAATTTGTGGTATGTAATGAATATTATATGTACAACCTACTATTGTGTCAAAAGACAAAATGTTTTCATCATGAAATTTCATTTACTAATAACCAAGCATTTTTTAAACCCTGTATAATGTCACATATACACATAATTTGAAGTATTATATGTAAAAGTTGTAAAAAAAATATAGTTACTCGGGATGAAATGATAAATTGTGGTGCTTTTTAATCACCATTCAGCATTTTCAATTTATTTGATTCTGTTTAAAAAAAAAAATACACATTTCCATTCAGTACAAGCTTTTCAATTTCAAAATATCATAGTACATATCCTCCTCTCTCCATCCATATCAGATTTCTCTGGGATGTTATCTCTCCTTAAAACCTGTGTGACAAATGCTGTGATTTAAGCTCCGTCCCATATAAAATTGATTGTCATTGAGATAAGGGACCAAATGAAGGTCAAGGACAGATGTAGATTTCATTTCCTTATATGGGATTAGATCTGAAAGATAATGGTGAACCTTGCTGTAACTGTGTAATAAAGAATTATTTTCCCCAGTTTGCACAAAAAGTGACCAAAAATGTATTTCCGTTTACGTACATTTGTCCGAGGTTTTAAGGTAATGAATAAAAACTAGCTGAAATATTTTGTTTTGACAATAAGTTAATAATGGAGATCCCTTATGACACAAAGGTTGCTTAGAAACAGATTGTGTGTGTTTTTATTCTGAATTAAAGACATTTGACCAAGGTTAGAGGGAGAAATTGTTATCAGAATCTGGTCAGTCCATAGAGCTGTTAATCTGGTCAGCCCATAGAGCTGTTAATCCAAGGACAATTCTAGTACTGGTCAGTCCATAGAGCTGTTAATCCAAGACAGTCCACAGAGCTGTTAATCCAAGACAGTCCATAGAGCTGTTAATCCAAGAAGGACAATTCTAGTATGCAGGGCGTATTATAACATATAATGTCTCAGGCATTATATTCATGTATTAGTATGAAAAATTTAGGGGGAGTGGGGGGGGGGGGGGGGGCAAAATAAGTTATTGGTTTGAATTAGTGGTAGTTTAATGGTCCAATGCTACTGTTGGTCTTAATTAGTGGTTGTTTAACGGTCCAGTGCTTCTGTAATTAGTGGTTTGAATTAGTGGTTGTTTAACGGTCCAATGCTACTGTTGGTTTGAATTAGTGGTTGTTTAACGGTCCAATATTACTTTTCAGTTCCACCGAATGGATTAGTGATATACTGTGGTACTATTGTGACAGATGAAGGCAAGGAGAAGAAAGTGAACATAGATTTCGAACCTTTCCGACCCATTAACACGTCCCTGTATTTATGTGATAATAAATTCCACACGGAGGTAAGGACGAGTGCTGCTACTGCTGGTAGTCCTCTTTTGTTGATTTGCAAAGAGTCTTATCCAATACGTAGTTGTTTTATCATCGATTTTCACCAGATGATAATGTTTTTATAGATATTGCACATTTGTTTCACAAAATACAATTCAGACATGTATCTAATGTTTTTGTCATATAGAATAATGGTAATGATGAGAAGTAAAATCCCTGACTAGTGAGAAATCAAATGTAACTTGTCTTTAACCACTTCCCTGACTAGTGAGAAATCAAATGTAACATGTTTTTTACCACTTCCCTGACTAGTGAGAAATCAAATGTAAGATGTCTTTTACCACTTCCCTGACTAGTGAGAAATCAAATGTAATTTGTCTTTAACCACTTCCCTGACTAGTGAGAAATCAAATGTAACTTGTCTTTAACCACTTCCCTGACTAGTGAGAAATCAAATGTAACTTGTCTTTAACCACTTCCCTGACTAGTGAGAAATCAAATGTAACTTGTCTTTTACCACTTCCCTGATTAGTGAGAAATCAAATGTAGCACGTCTTTTACCACTTCCCTGACTAGTGAGAAATCAAATGTAAGATGTCTTATACCGCTTTCCTTTTGTAGGCTCTGACAGCGCTGTTAGCAGATGACAATAAATTTGGATTTATTGTGATGGATGGTAATGGGGCGTTGTTCGGTACACTGTCGGGAAACACTAGAGAAGTCCTACACAAGTTCACTGTCGATTTACCCAAAAAGCACGGTAATGATGAAATTGTACATGACGTGCAATATACAGGATCGGCCAATGTCGTACATGTCAGAGAATGTGTAGAAATAAAATAAAGAATGTGCATGTGATTGATTGAGAAACAGGTTGTTTGATAAAATAAGGATAGAGAAACTTTTGTCACATATTTTAATAGTTTTAGTCAGTGCTCTAAATGTTTGGGTTTTTTTCTAGGAAGAGGAGGTCAGTCAGCCCTGCGTTTTGCCCGTTTACGTATGGAGAAAAGACACAACTATGTTAGGAAAGTTGCTGAAGTTGCAGTACAACTATTCATTTCCAACGACAAACCGAACATTGCTGGGCTTGTGTTGGCAGGGTCAGCTGACTTCAAAACAGAACTCAGTCAATCAGACATGTTTGATCTGGTAAGAACTTAATTAAATATGTTTCATATGGTAAGAACCAGGTCAGTCAAGACATGTTCCTTCTGGTAAGAATGCAGCCAGACATGTTTGATCTGGTAAGAACTTAGTCAGACATGTTTGATCTGGTAAGAACTTAGTCAGAAATGTTTGATCTGGTAAGAACTTAGACATGTTTGATCTGGTAAGAACTCGGTCAGACATGTTTGATCTGGTAAGAACTCAAGTCAGACATGTTTGTTCTGGTAAGAATGCAGTCAGACATGTTTGATCTGGTAAGAATGCAGTCAGCCAGACATGTTTGATATGGTTAAGAAGAAATAGATAGAATGGATCCAACATTGTAGGTATAAATTGTGGTCGATTTTCATTGGTTGATGAATTGGGTATTCTGTAGGCCCTATTTGGTGATTAAGAGTATATTCTTGTTTGTGTTAGAATTCTGTCTCTTTTTAGCCGAGTTGCAACGAAGTTGAACTCGGCTATTGGTTTGGTGATGCGGGTTGGCGGGCGGGCGGTTGGGCGTCAACAATTGGTTTCCGGATGATAACTCGAAAAGTTTACAATCTAATCAAATGAAACTTTGATATATTGTTGGGTACCAGGTAAGGAAGACCCCTATTGATTTTGGAGAAAAATGATCAAAGGTCAAGGTCACAGTGACCGAAAATAGAATGAAAATTTCAGGAAAATTTGGTTTCCGGATGATAACTCTGAAAGTTTAAATCCAAATCAAATGAAACTTTGATATATTGTTGGGTACCAGGTAAGGAAGACCCCTATTGATTTTGGAGAAAAAAGGTCAAGGTCACAGTGACCGAATATAAAATGAAAATTTCAGAAATATTTGGTTTCCGGATGATAACTCAGAAAGTTTAAATCCGAATCAAATGATACTTGAAGATATTGTTATGTACCAGGTAAGGAAAACCCCTATTGACTTTGGAGAAAATAGGTCAAAGGTCAAGGTCACAGTGACTGAAAATAGATTTAAAATTCCAAAAGGATTTTGGTTTCCGGAGGATAACTCGAAATTTTTTAATTTGAATCAAATGAAACTTGGATATATTGTTGGATACCAGCAAAGCAAGGCCCCTATTGATTTTGGAGAACAAACGTCAAGGTCACAGTGACCGAATATAGATTGAAAACTTCAGACAAATATGGTTTCTGGACAGTAACTCGAAAAGTTTAAAACTGAAATTAGTTCTTCACAATTATAAATATACCACGTCATTCCTGGCTTTACAATGTATCCCATGCAACTCGGCTCATGCACCCCTGGGTGCATATACTGATTTTCTATGGATGTTTTGGTTATTAGCACAGATGAACAGTAGTGTTAGATGATAGTGTTGTTCCTTACCAAAATTTAGTTGCCACACGCTGCATGTGGATTGTCATCCGTGAACGTCATATTTTCGAAAATGAAATTCAATATGTTGAATGGTGCCAAAACTGAGAATGATAAGGCCAAAATGAATTGTGTGTTTCATGGACCTTCAAAATTTAGAATAGGATCAGTAGGTAGGGAAAACATTTTATTGAAACATTTTATTTTGCAAGCTTTTGTTTATGTGCTTATGTTTTACACAATATACACACTTTGCGATCCTTTAGCCATTGAAACGGGCCCTCGTGATGCATTTCCAAAAAATGTATGAAGGGCAACGTGTTTTTGGCACATCATAACATTTTTTTTTCCTGCTGGTGACTGCATTTATCGATATTAACGGCAAGCAGGGTACTAGCCTGTGCCAACATGTTAGACATCTATTTTCAAACGCTTTAATGACTGAGATGTTTAAAAATGAAAATTCAGATCGGAAGGGGGGGGGTCTGGAATTTGGTCTGATAAATTTTGGTCACTCATAGTTCCAGAAATACACAATTTATTTTGGTGTAAGGTTGTGAAACAATTTCATTTTCTTTTGTGCAGAGATTACAAGCCAAAATTATAAAGATTGTTGATGTGTCTTATGGAGGGGAAAATGGTTTCAATCAGGCAATTGAGCTGGCTGCTGATGGACTTGCCAATGTCAAATTCATCCAGGAAAAGAAACTCATAGGTAATGTCAAATTACATCATGTAGGTTAACCCAGACTTCTAGTAAAATCTGAACATCGGTGCTTCCAATATTGTAAATAGTAATTGTAGCGATATCTACCATTGATTTGGATATGCCTGTCTTTTGATGGGCGGAATTGTGGAATAGGTTTTCCGGTCTGTCTGTTGGCTATTTAATGTCTGGGTCATATCTTTCACATTGTGAGGCCTAGGACTATCAGACTCAGTCAATTAATGCATCTTGTGGGGAGTGGTTGTCATGATCCAAAAATCATGTGTGTCATGATCTAAATATAGATATTATGTCCTCCTCCTTAAATTTCATGGTTACGCTTACTAAAATCATGTCCTGGTCATACGTTGCACACTGTTGGGCCTAGGACTATCAGACCTGGCTAGTTTATACATGTTAAGGGGGGTGGGGTATTGTGAAGCAAGAAATTTATCACTGTGATGTCATATTGAATTTTTATGGTTTTATATTGTATCCAAATTTTATCTTGAGTACTGTGAGGCCTAGGACTATCTAACTTGGTCAGTTGGAGGGAGGGGGGGGGGGGGGGGGGAGTTGCGACTCACTATGGCCTCGCTTTGGAATTGCAATTGTCACAGCTTGTGAGTGTAAGCATGCAAACATGAATATGCATCATTTCACCATGAACAAAAGGGGCTGCTGATCAAGTGCACTTTATCATGTGTTGGTTTTTCTTAGGTCGTTATTTTGATGAAATCTCACAAGATACAGGGAAATACTGCTTTGGTGTGGACGATACGTTAAAAGCATTAGAAATGGGAGCCGTGGACATTCTCATTGTGTGGGAAAATCTGGACGTCACAAGATATGTCCTGAAGAACCACGCCACAGACGGTAAGCCTACAGAATGTATTAAATGTCAAATACGTCCTGAAGAATCACGCCACAGACGGTAAGCCTACAGAATGTATTAAATGTCAAATACGTCCTGAAGAATCACGACACAGACGGTAAGCCTACAGAATGTATTAAATGTCCAATACGTCCTGAAGAACCACGCCACAGATGGTAAGCCTACAGAATGTATTAAATGTCCAATATGTCCTGAAGAACCACGCCACAGATGGTAAGCCTACAGAATGTATTAAATGTCCAATACGTCCTGAAGAATCACACCACAGATGGTAAGCCTACAGAATGTATTAAATGTCCAATACGTCCTGAAGAACCACGCCACAGACGGTAAGCCTACAGAATGAAAGTAATGTCCAGATTGCTTGAAATTATTGTTTTCAGAGACATAACTGTCCGGATTGTGTGAAATTTTTTTATGTTATTGACAGATCAGAATTATTTTTAAAGAATCTGCATGAGAATTTAAAAACAACAACACAACAATTGCAAAGCACCAAAGAGAGTATATATACACATTTATTTTTCAGTTGAGAATATTCTGTACCTCCGACCAGAGCAGGAGAAAGACAAGACCTACTTTGTTGATAAAGATGTAAGCTGCTTATACATTTTATTATTCTGTAAAAAAAAAAAAAAAATATGATCTATGTACATGTATATCTTGTGAGTGTTGTATGTGATGTAAGCTGCTTATAGATAAAATAAGTTTATTCCAATTTTGGGCCCCAGAGGGCATAACAGCAAGACAGCTTATAAGGAAGGAAATTTTAAAAAAAGAAAGAGTTTACAACGTTAACTACAGGTTACATGGACTGCAAACTACATCTGGGTGTAACACAGACATTTATAAAGTACATTTACAAAAAAAAGCGGGGGGGGGGGGGGGGGGGGGGGGGGGGGGGGGGGGGGGCACTTTAAGGATCTATGTACATGTGAATATTGTATGTGATGTAAGATGCTTATACATTTTATTATTCTGTTAAAAAAAGACTTTTATGGGATCTGTGTACATGTATATCATGTGAATATTGTATGTTCATGCCTGAGATTATCTGACCAAGCTGAGAAAAAAGGAAATTGTGACACCATTCCATAAGGTGGACATGAACATCTGCAAATATAAAAGGGATGGACTCTCTCTCTCCCAAAAAATACTGGATACTCCCCCCCCCCCCCCAAAAAAAACCAAAACAAAAAATTCAAGTAGGGTTGTTGGGATTTAGGTTAACAATACCCCCCCCCCCTTCTACACACACACATTTTTACTATGTTTCTACCTTCGATATCTTTACCAATTAAAATGATAACCATTTCTTCACGCATGTGAATGATATGCGGATGGATCTTGATAAATTATAGTACAACTATTTTAACGGCTGGGTATATTCCGACAGGAATGAATTTATAATACATAAACGAGCACGCTTCATGCCAGCACACCTTTGCTAAGCGCTAACACGCTCCATGAAGTATGCTTGCGTAAAGCGCTGAAGCTCCATTACCTCATGTATTTTCAAAAAGTGAAATTCATTTGTGATATAGATGGTTGTTTCTGTTCACAGACGGGGGTGGAGTTGGAGTTGTCAGAGCAGATGCCTTTATTAGAGTGGTTTGCAAATAACTACAAAAATTTTGGTGAGTTTTTATGTTTGAAAAAAATATTGCAGTCTAATGGCATGATACCTTGAGGGCTAGTCGATTTCGCATCTAACTCTTGAAAACAACCTGTTGTCAGAAAAGAAACACTTGTAGAATTACATGCTGATTGCATTTGCAGCAATAGGAGATCTCTTAAGTCCGAAATGGAATCAGCTGGAATATATTTCTGATGAATGAAGTTTGTATTTTGTGTTCCCATTACAGGTGCCACCCTAGAAATTATCACAGATAAGTCACAAGAAGGAGCGCAGTTTGTTCGCGGCTTCGGTGGAATAGGAGGTAAGAATTCCAGGACCCTTGTGGGCGATTGATTTTTATGTACATTAGGCATAGCTATTGTGGTGCAAACATTTTAATTACTACTTGTGATTCTATATAATTACAGGAATACTTCGATATCAGATAGACTTTCAAGTGTTATCAGGGCAAGTGTTCGACGATTTGGAGGATGATTTTGATTTAGATGACTATTGAATTTTCATACATTACCAAGGAACCAAAACAAAAAAAAAACACAACCGACAGAACTTGCACTTGACTGGTGCATGATGGGATATTGGTTGGGGCTCAGTGAACGTAACATTACTGGCCTCTCTGGGATGTCATTTTGTGACACTGCCTCTTGCTAATGAAAATTGTTTGCGATTTCCCAGCTTAAATTTTAAAAATATTTATTTCAGGTCTTTTTTTGTTATAAAACCTATTGTTAAGAAACTGTACATTTTTACTATTGTAAAGGCAATTTTCATCAACCAGTAGTTAAGTTTAGTTTGTTTTACTGACATTTGAAGATGTATATCAGATATGAATGTAAAGAATGTAAATTTTGAAAATATTTATGTATTGTACAATAACTGGTAATAAAGATTAGGCTTTGTAAAAAATGCTTTAGAAGAACATCAAAAAGAATGCTCAATAGATTTTTGTTTAGTAAAGTTGTCCTCAATTTAATGTCAGAGATGCATTTTATGAGGGCTGTGAAAATGAATGGATGTGCAATTTGTTGATTTTAAATACACTGCTTTTGAAGACTAATTTTTGTCTTCTGAGTATTTCTTTAAATGCTGTATTACATGAAAATTGTGATCTATACTGAATATAAAATTTATTGTGTTGTATTTTACTAAAGTATTTTGTATTGTTCAAAACGCCTACAACTTTCAAATTAAATCCCCATATGTTGTTACTACATGAAATATATCTGAATGACATTGTTGTTTCTGAATATATGAGAGAGAAATATCTAAAATCTCTTCTCTTTTTCTATTGTTTTTCCAAGAATTTGTTTTGTAAACATTCAAAATACCAGTTGGGTCTTGTTGAAGCGTAATTTTTATGTTCCTGATCTGAATTTCATGTTGATCGAATGAATGTAGAATTACTGTCATGACGTGTGTTTCATTCCATGTGATGGACTCGTGTTCGTAATAAAATAGATTATGACAACGTGGCGCTTTGTGAGAGTGTGTGTATGTTATTGGTATGGAGTTCTAGTAACGCTAATTTTTATTACCTCTCTTGATAACGTCTTTGTAAATTATTTAATGATACATTCTACCGTTATCTGCAAGTGCGTTGTTCAAAGTTGTTAATTAATGCAAATTGTCAAATGCACATAGTTACTAGGTAATGAGTTGTGATTGGTTACCGTTTTAATGGCCCAGCATTAAAAAGTCTTAAGATTTTATCGATTCCACACTCATTTTAATATCATCTTTTAGAGTATGAAACTGTTCAACTGATAACTTGGAGTTCCTTACCTCTGATGATGCCTGTGAGCTTTATTAATGGTTTGCTTGTATATCTGATCAAATTTTGAACCCAGAAAATTTTACCATTTTTTATCAGACTTGATGCTCTAGTAAGTAAACTTTCTTGAGGAATATAGCTAAAGTTTGTCAAAATGGTAAAATACCCATTTACAGTTTCAAATCTCATGTGGAAGATTTGAGGGGGAAATTGGATGGTGTAAGAATTATTGTTCTTTAAAGTTGTAAACTTTTTCTTGGAAAGATTGAACTTGTGAAAGTGTTCCTTAGTTGAAAAAAGATTTTAGAGGATATAGATTTAAATTTCATGCATTGAATTAACTGTGTACAATTTTTCAAGTGTAGATTCTCAAACTTTTAAAATTTTGGCCATGGCTTACGTGGGCCCACAGGAATAGGATGGTGAGAGCAAGGAGAGCATTGTTCAAGATCCTTTTGATACAGGAATTATGATCTTGTCAGACATTTTGCATTTCACACAGTTGGGTAATTTCAAAAATGTACAATTGAGTCCTGTGTTGAACATGCATGTTACACATGTATGTATAAATGAAGAAGAATGTGACATTTCATAGATTACTGATGGCATTATATTGACTTTAGATTAAAACAATTTCAATGATTATCTGATTTATCCTACTTGTGTACAGTGTACTATGCTACTGAACTTTGGTTCATTACATGTGTAGTTTGTATGACTACCTCAAGCTTGTATTTTAAAAGTACTGACCAGAATATTACAATGGGAGACCATGATTTCATCTGCCGAGGGCAGTGTCAGGAATTCGATATGATGACGTATGTTACATCTCTGCTGTAAATGCTTTCTGAAACCAAGAATAGTGGCTAATTTGTTTGGAAGGCCACACTTGGGTATGTGGTACACAGCTTTTCTGCTCTATACAGAATAAACATGGTTGTTATGCCTGTCAAACAGATTGCTCTTTTTTTCTTTTCTTTAAACGTAATAAGTTTCCCTTGAATTGTAACATTTTGAAAAGTTACGTGCAGGATAATTGGAAACTAGGCTAAGAGTCGGTAGTTTGATGAGTTATGCTGCTGAAGGACAACTGTTAAAGAGTCCACAGTAGCTTCATTTAGCATATTGTGTCTATACACAATACTTCATTGGAATCTTCTAAGACCACTGAGCAATTATTGGTACTCTCAGTAGCAGATTGATATTTTATATGGGGTGATTTAGTAGGTAAGCTTTTGGTTAGATTAAGTGTTAGTAATAAGCTTTTGGTTAGATTCAGTAATAAGCTTTTGGTTAGATTCAGTGTCAGTAATAAGCTTTTGGTTAAATTCAGTATCAGTAATAAGCTTTTTGTTAGATTCAGTGTCAGTAATAAGCTTTTGGTTAGATTCAGTAATAAGCTTTTGGTTAGATTCAGTAATAAACTTTTGGTTAGATTCAGTAATAAGCTTTTGGTTAGATTCAGTATCAGTAATAAGCTTTTAGTTAGATTCAGTGTTAGTAATAAGCTTTTGGTTAGATTCAGAATCAGTAATAAGCTTTTGGTTAGATTCAGTATCAGTAATAAGCTTTTGGTTAGATTCAGTATCAGTAATAAGCTTTTGGTTAGATTCAGTATAAGTAATAGGCTTTTTTGGTTAGATTCAGTATCAGTAATAAGGTTTTGGTTAGATTCAGTGTTAGTAATAAGCTTTTAGTTAGATTCAGTATCAGTAATAAGCTTTTGGTTAGATTCAGTGTTAGTAATAAGCTTTTGGTTAGATTCAGAATCAGTAATAAGCTTTTGGTTAGATTCAGTATAAGTAATAGGTTTTTTTGGTTAGATTCAGTATCAGTAATAAGCTTTTGGTTAGATTCAGTGTTAGTAATAAGCTTTTGGTTAGATTCAGTGTTAGTAATAAGCTTTTGATTAGATTCAGTGTCAGTAATAAGCTTTTGGTTTAAATTCAGTGTTATGGAGTGTTTGGTTAGATTCAGTGTTATGGAGTGTTTGGTTAGATCCAATATTGGTAATCGAGTATTTGTAGTAGATGAGTATGTAAGTGGTGTTTGTTGGAGTAGATCTGTGAGTGGTATTTGTTGGAGTAAATCTGTGAGTGGTATTTGTTGGAGTAAATCTGTGAGCTGTATTTGTGTTGGAGTAGATCTGTGAGCTGTATTTGTGTTGGAGTAGATCTGTGAGTGGTATTTGTGTTGGAGTAGATCTGTGAGTGGTATTTGTGTTGGAGTAGATCTGTGAGTGGTGTTTGTGTTGGAGTAGATCTGTGTGTTGTGCTGTAGTAGATATGTGAGTGGTATTTGTGTTGGAGTAGATATGTGAGTGGTGTTTGTGTTGGAGTAGATCTGTGAGCTGTATTCGTGTTGGAGTAGATCTGTGTGAGTGGTGTTTGTGTTGTAGTAGATCTGTGAGTGGTATTTGTGTTGGAGTAGATCTGTGAGTGGTGTTTGTGTTGGAGTAGATCTGTGAGTGTGATATTTGTGTTGCAGTAGATCTGTGAGTGGTATTTGTGTTGGAGTAGATCTGTGTGAGTGGTGTTTGTGTTGGAGTAGATCTGTGTGAGTGGTGTTTGTGTTGGAGTAGATCTGTGAGTGGTATTTGTGTTGGAGTAGATCTGTGAGTGGTATTTGTGTTGGAGTAGATCTGTGAGTGGTATTTGTGTTGGAGTAGATCTGTGAGTGTGATATTTGTGTTGGAGTAGATCTGTGAGTGGTGTTTGTGTTGGAGTAGATCTGTGAGTGGTATTCGTGTTGGAGTAGATCTGTGAGTGGTATTTGTGTTGGAGTAGATCTGTGTGAGTGGTGTTTGTGTTGGAGTAGATCTGTGAGTGTGATATTTGTGTTGGAGTAGATCTGTGAGTGGTATTTGTGTTGGAGTAGATCTGTGAGTGGTGTTTGTGTTGGAGTAGATCTGTGAGTGGTATTTGTGTTGGAGTAGATCTGTGAGTGGTATTTGTGTTGGAGTAGATCTGTGAGTGGTGTTTGTGTTGGAGTAGATCTGTGTGTTGTGCTGTAGTAGATATGTGAGTGGTATTTGTGTTGGAGTAGATATGTGAGTGGTGTTTGTGTTGGAGTAGATCTGTGAGCTGTATTCGTGTTGGAGTAGATCTGTGTGAGTGGTGTTTGTGTTGTAGTAGATCTGTGAGTGGTATTTGTGTTGGAGTAGATCTGTGAGTGGTGTTTGTGTTGGAGTAGATCTGTGAGTGTGATATTTGTGTTGCAGTAGATCTGTGAGTGGTATTTGTGTTGGAGTAGATCTGTGTGAGTGGTGTTTGTGTTGGAGTAGATCTGTGTGAGTGGTGTTTGTGTTGGAGTAGATCTGTGAGTGGTATTTGTGTTGGAGTAGATCTGTGAGTGGTATTTGTGTTGGAGTAGATCTGTGAGTGGTATTTGTGTTGGAGTAGATCTGTGAGTGTGATATTTGTGTTGGAGTAGATCTGTGAGTGGTGTTTGTGTTGGAGTAGATCTGTGAGTGGTATTCGTGTTGGAGTAGATCTGTGAGTGGTATTTGTGTTGGAGTAGATCTGTGTGAGTGGTGTTTGTGTTGGAGTAGATCTGTGAGTGTGATATTTGTGTTGGAGTAGATCTGTGAGTGGTATTCGTGTTGGAGTAGATCTGCGAGTGGTATTTGTGTTGGAGTAGATCTGTGTGAGTGGTGTTTGTGTTGGAGTAGATCTGTGAGTGTGATATTTGTGTTGGAGTAGATCTGTGTGAGTGGTGTTTGTGTTGGAGTAGATCTGTGAGTGGTATTTGTGTTGGAGTAGATCTGTGAGTGGTATTTGTGTTGGAGTAGATCTGTGAGTGGTATTTGTGTTGCAGTAGATCTGTGAGTGGTATTTGTGTTGGAGTAGATCTGTGAGTGGTATTTGTGTTGGAGTAGATCTGTGAGTGGTATTTGTGTTGGAGTAGATCTGTGAGTGGTATTTGTGTTGGAGTAGATATGTGAGTGGTATTTGTGTTGCAGTAGATCTGTGAGTGGTATTTGTGTTGGAGTAGATCTGTGAGTGGTATTTGTGTTGGAGTAGATCTGTGAGTGGTATTTGTGTTGGAGTAGATCTGTGAGTGGTATTTGTGTTGGAGTAGATCTGTGAGTGGTATTTGTGTTGGAGTAGATCTGTGAGTGGTGTTTGTGTTGGAGTAGATCTGTGTGAGTGGTATTTGTGTTGGAGTAGATATGTGTGTGGCATTTGTGTTGGAGTAGATCTGTGAGTGGTGTTTGTGTTGGAGCTTATGAATCATTCTGTGAGTGGCATTTGTGTCAGAGTTGATTGATCTGTAAACTTGTGGGATTTGAGTTGGAGTAGATATTTAAGTGGTATTTGTGAAAGGTCAAATTCAATTAATGTTACATTAGACCGAGTTTACGAGATTTCTTTATAATTAGTAAATTCATAATTGTCCAAGGTAGAGACTTCGATATTGACGGTATCCATTTGACGGCCGGAGATTTAGAAGAATGTTCCTCTAAGGGGTGGAGTGTTAAAACCACCATTAAAATTCACTGTATCTATACACACTCTTCATAAAAAAGTAGTTTAATATTCCATAAATGAGCATTGGGATCAGTTTTAAAGGTCACGGCGCAGGCGCCTCTCCGACAAGAAATGTGCACTTTTTTTTTTTTTTTAGCTCACCTGAACTAAAGGTTAAGTGAGATTTTCTACCGGTAATCGAAATTTGTCTGTTGTTTGTCACCAGCTGTGGTGTGAACTTTTGAACATGGGAATAATGATTGATAAAAAAATCTTCGAAAAATCACAAATGAACAATGGCAGGGCCAAGGTAACTCGAGTGATGTGGCCAATGGGCGTTTTTTTTTTTTTTTTTTCTTTTTTATTGCATTTAATTGGGTGTAATGTTTTCACCTTTCTTTTTGTTATATTCTATTGAGATTTCTTTCTTTTGACGCCTATACTGTGTTATGTCGAGTTTGTTAAGGATATACAATACATGTCATAACGCAAGAATGAAGAGGTTATGATCACGGGTATAGGTTAAAGCTGTATGACCCGATGTCCATGTATTTTTTTTGTGTACATAATTACTTTAAAGCAGATTAAGTACTTTATAAAGTTATTAACTTTCCCTTAATTACATACTTGAAAACATCTGCATGTAAAAGAAAACAGTGCGAATATTATTTAGAAAGTAAATATAGTGGCTACATATATAAATCATCCCATAATAGACGTCTATAAATAGACCCACGCGCGTCAGGGGAATCCCAACATGATGTATTAACTCATACACAACTGACTAGTTTTAAGGCTGAAAGAACGTAAAACAACGAATTACCAAGAGGTATTTGATATTTTTATTTTTATTAAACTTATGGTACGGTACTGTTATAACAAAATACACAACTTCACACAGATAATACCATCGATGATCTTAAAGTTTGAACTGGTCACGTGACTGTCACTCGAAATGGCAGAGTGACGCGGTTATTTGTAAACATCGATTTAAAATCAAATTATTTGGGTTAAAACAGGTGAAATAATTTATGATATGTCGTACAGTCTCATAACTACATACGTGCGATGATTTAATAGCGTTTTTACGAGATGGAAAAAAATATTGTAATTCGGACCATACAGCTTTAAGAACACGGATACTTTTACAACAAATGTTCAGTAATACAAGACTAGGATAAAGACCCCCCACTATGAAAGTTATTGCTAGGGTAGAAATACGAGAAGGGATTAGTACAAGCACACTGGCCCTCGGGTGAACGAATGTTATACAAAGTATGAAAGCCTTGAATGTGTGTGTGTGCGTTTTAGTGGATGTTGGTATCAGAAAAATGTCGATTCAGCAGAATTTAATCACCCTTGGTGAGCAATTGACACAGAATGTATACTAGTAAATAGCATATAGTACATTTCGATAGCATTTAATTCTCGTCGATGAACAACAACAGTAACATCCACAATATTTTAACCCGTGTACAATGAATACAGATGTCTACAGTGAATGTCAATTATCGACATCCCCTACAAACATAATCAATGCATTTGATTCTGCATAATATACTGTAACTATTAATATTAGAAATCTGTTTAGATATGTCCAGTCGATATCGACAGCATTTGATACCCCTCCCCTCCCCTTTCGCTTAACGCATACTAGTAACTATCAGAAATGTAGATCTTCAAGATGTTGTCCGTTGATTGACAAGTAATATACATTATATATTTCATACATGATTTCAGTAAAACACGATTATAGCGAAGTGATTTTCATTCCCTGTAAATTTTAAACATACATGTATTACGAACCCATTGGATATAACGAATTACATTTATAATGAACGAAAACGGTTGGTCCCCGGCACTTCGCTATAGGCACGTTTTACTGTAGTAGAGTCTCTGGTTACATAGAATAACACACGACCAGTTGAAGACCCCCTCCTTACAATACAAGGGTTCGGAGTGCACCCAGGATAGACAGACTCGGGAGGGGGGGGGGGGGGTCCCTGACACTTTATGACATACAGTCAAACCTGTATTAAGAGACCGTCCAACGGAGAATGGAAAAATGGTCACATATGACAGGTGGTCTCTTAATACAGGTTGCCTATTTTCCGCAGTCAATGCAGAAAATTTCGCAAATAATATATGGCAGTTTTGAAAATCCTCGGTGTCGTTTGATTTAGAGGTCAGCTCAGTTTAAAGTCCGGGAGACCTTCAATAATTAAAGTGCGGAATATGCATGTAATAGTTCAGAGCTGATGTTTGGGGGGAAGAAATCTGTCTATTCGACATTTTGTCAGATCGTAGGACAGCTGCCTCCTCAGGACTAGTTCCGATAGTAGTTTTCCCACTACAGGCGCTAGCTTGAAACCATGCCCTGTATTCAAGTAAAAAAAAGTGTCAACAGTTCATTTATATCAAGGTAATAATTTAAAAAACAGATCATTTATATCAAGATGATAATTAAACAGATCTTAAGATGCTAATTAAACTGATCATTTATATCAAGATGATAATTAAACAGATCTTAAGATGCTAATTAAACAGATCATTTATATCAAGATGATAATTAAATGTCGATCCACAGATGATGGAAACTGAAAGTACAAACGGCTAAAAATGTTTGAAATATGGACGTAAATGACGAGTGTCTTTCTCTATAAATATTAAAAATCTATCGAAAAAATGCATTGTCTCACAACACGCCTGGGAAGTATTTATTTATTTGTTTGATAATGTTTGCAGAAGAGAAGATGGTAAGCGACACGCTTAAAGCTGGAGAGTTAAGCAAAATAGGCTCGTATTTCTCTGATCATGATTGTTGTCCATTTTCCAATATTGTTACAATTTCTAATAAGAATCTGATAAGCAAGGCACCAATTAATTTTTGCGAAATATAGGATCAGAAACGTTTTCTATTTAAATTCCACGTACCCCATTTGACACTTGGGACATCCACCCTATATATGCTGAGCTAACCTGGTTCCCGTGGCCTTCCGATGTCAAAAGAACTCTGAGAACATCGGAAGGCCTTGGGAACCAGGCTAATGCTGAGCTCACGCTTTGATGTTTGAAGTTTGTTTTCTGAATATATTTATATTATATGGAAAAATGTTTAAAATAATTACCAGAGAACCCTGCTCCAATGATTATGTTTTTCCACCTCGGATGGTTGTCTAGAATAAACTGTTTGTCAGGCGTCATCTGTAAAGAGATGGACGAACCAACACAAAGTGAAAAAATATCGAAAATATTCAGGAAAACTCATATATCTGTCAGTGGTAATTACGATATCAATCATAGATCAGTATATCATTGAATAATCCGGAGTTCTCCGATTGGCTGAGACTAAGAGCAATAAAAGTAATAGTCACCGCTTCATGTCCTTGAGGTGAATAAAAAGGTGAAGATAACGAACAATCTGCTAACTCCTATAGGGAATACAAAATTGAGAGTTGGGCAAACACTGACTCCTGGATATACCAGAGCTGGGAACAGGTGCCTAGGAGGAGTAAACATCCCCTGTCGACCGGTCAAACCATATGTCTTGATCAGGTAAACGGAGTAATCCGTAGTCAAAAACGGTCTAACAATTGATATGAAACACGTTAGACAGCATTTGACCCAATGATAGGTTGTATTGGTGAATGAGATCCTTAGATTATGTAGTGTTGTGTGAATAGATCAGTATTCATAATTCACATACACATTACATAGCGGAAGACCAATTCGTCTTCTCGGCTCTTGCCACATTTCTATATATATTTTAAAAGAATCCTTGACACCCCTACTGACCGTATAGATACAGGTTTCTGTGACGGAGGGGACTGTTTCCAACCCCGGAAGGTGTTCGGACACGTATTTCTGTACTGTTTCCGTGACGTAATTCGTATTTACTGCATCCCTGTCATCGGGGTCTATTTCCGGTCCATCGTGAAGACAGGCCTGTCAAATTCATATCATATAGTATATAAACGTTACATCATTAGTGTTTGGTAATTATGATTATATATATACATCTCCATTTCACTTCAGTATTTCGTACCTTGACGTGGCCAGGGTATTCAAAACACGGCATCACATACACGCTACCATACATGAAAGTCGGGAACTTCTGTATCGAATATTGACCTCGCCACTTCTCTTTCCAGTAATGGACAGAGATCCGTATCGGCTACCAGAATACAAAATAGCATGTATAAACTTAAGCTTTCAACAAATCATCTTCATCTTAAATCTGGTATTAAGAAAATGTAGACCTTCATTGGAAGATGAAGACCTAGAGATGGCAGGAACTTTGTTGTCCACGGACCCACTGTGATGACCACGTGAGACGTCTGGTACGTGGACTTAGACGTCTTCACAGTGACCACGTCTCCGGGAATAACTTGAAGTACCGGTTCACCGTCATTAATTGTTCCTCCGTGTCTTTTAAAACATTCCTGCGAAATTAAGAAAAAAAATCGAACTAAGGGAATACCGAATGTGTTTTCCAAACATAGCAAGGTTGAAATGAATATCGACGGAGAGACTTCACGCTATTTTCCTACGCGAGTAAACTGTTATACTATCGTCAGAACCCAACGGGTTTCTCTCTGTAACAATGCAGTGTAAAAACTGAGAGAAAACCTTGCTGTTATATATTTCATTGAAAAATATCTTTTGTTTGAAAAATCGAGCTACACACACACACACTCTCTCTCTCTCTCTCTCTCTCTCTCTCTCTAATTACTGTAAAATCTAAGGCATTTATTACAAAATATCTGGACATGGCTGTTCATGGTTTTATTAAAACAATTGCAGAAATATGACACCTAAAACTTTATAAGAGTGGAACGAAACCCTAGAGTACGTGTGATGTTCTTACAGTCATATACTATGTATGGCTGGGCAGGAACAGAACCACGACACCGAGACCAGAAGCGGTGGATATCTGTATTGTTAATGATGCAAAAAATACTCTAAATTGAACCCAGATAATTCTATGAAATAATTTAGAACAGCGATTGTTTCAATGAATTATATAATAAGAAAAAATACAAGTTTACTCATTTATGGCTCTACGCTACATACTTAAGGAGACATTAGAAGCGATGTCAAGTTTAATCGTTTCAAACCCCATACAATACGAATTCATAGGCGTAAGTAATCTCAGCTCTGATTCATAGACCATTCGAACATTCTTCTTTCAAAGGTGACCATATATATCTAAAAGATTGCTGAAATAATTACGAATCAGTTCGTGTAAATATAAAGCTATGTTTGACAGGAAGTGCATACAGTGTACAGCTACCTGAAAGGCACTCAGGGCTTTGTCCGCCCTCAGTATCCCCCCGCTGTGGTCAAGGACACCTATAGTGGACGCTGGAACATTTATCATGGGGTACCTCGATTTTATGTCATTATGACTAATTATGTCATATTTAACTCCGTGCTTTCTTAGTGATGTCAGCGTATCCTTGATGAAAGGGTCTTCGGGAGTCCCAACAGATAAGTAGCCACAGTTCCTAGGAATGCAACGATTTTATAAACAATGCAGTTATCCTCTCCACTAGGACATGCTTATTGTCAAGTAATAACTCGTCTAGACCTGTCACATGACATCTTACTGCAATAGATTTTAGTATATGGCTATAGTGACATCTATGTCAAAATCACTCATCATCGACAGAGACCAGTTCATTGTCAGGAACAGAGATTAAAGTGCCGATCTGAACATATCGTAATATCGTAGTGTATTCATATAGTGTCTGTATATACCAACCACCTCTCTAAGTACTCACCTGATAAAATGGCCAAGCGTTAATGCAGCTATAACGTAATTAACTAAAACATCTGAAGATTAATAGATACAGCTAGATTTCAGATAAGGTCCACGACGTTTGCCTTTTAAAAAATGTATGTGGCCTCTTTACTACTTACTCAAATATATTAATGCAGGACTCTCGTTCTAGATCTCGCCAAAGCACGTGGGCTTCTTTCATCATAACAGCGTAATGATCGTCACTGGCGTAGGCAATTCGCGTGATGCGGCTTTGTCCATGTGAACTGCCTCGTGAGTGTGGAAGTGGAAACTATATAAAACAACTGTACATATATAGTACATATGTACATGGTATTACAACACTCAACTACTAAATAAAACAAAAGTACATATATAGTACATGGTATTACAACACTCAACTACCTAGACGTTTCAAATGATGTCTTCACCTTCCCATATATCTCTATTACTAGAATACAAGTAGGATTTATAAACAGTTGAGAAGATCATGAAAATCAACATTTGTCGATCAGTTGCCAGAGTCTGATGAGCTGTTGAAGCCGAACACCATTTACTGATAAACATTATTCCTCCGCGAAACTCACGATATTTAAGTCACAAAGACCGTAAAGGTATCGGTCCCTTTTCAAATGCAGGTACCAGTGCAATGTACTCAGCGTATTCCACAGAACACGACAAGTCCGGAACAGACTTCCATACTCTCCTCTACACAGAACACGAGTCCCGAACAGACTTCCATACTCTCCTCTAATCTGAACATGACAAGTCCGGAACAGACTTCCATACTCTCCGCTACACAGAACATGACAAGTCCCGAACAGACTTCCATACTCTCCGCTACACTGAACACGACAAGTCCCGAACAGACTTCCATACTCTCCTCTACACAGAACATGACAAGTCCGGAACAGACTTCCATACTCTCCTCTACACAGAACACGAGTCCCGAACAGACTTCCATACTCTCCGCTACACTGAACACGACAAGTCCCGAACAGACTTCCATACTCTCCGCTACACTGAACACGACAAGTCCCGAACAGACTTCCATACTCTCCGCTATACTGAACACGACAAGTCCCGAACAGACTTCCATACTCTCCGCTACACAGAACACGACAAGTCCCGAACAGACTTCCATACTCTCCTCTACACAGAACATGACAAGTCCCGAACAGACTTCCATACTCTCCTCTACGCTGTATATTGTGGTAACTTCCTTTTCACTTACCTGTTCAAGTAGCAAGGTTCTTTGTCCATTTTTGGCGAGGGTGTAGGCAGTTGCTGACCCTTCGATCCCGGCCCCTATCACCACCGCGTCATACATGGCCATTCACGGTAAACTACCGGTACTGCCGTTTCGATGACAATATTATGGATGGCGAAAAGGGTGAAAAAAATACGTCTCGAACAAAATATACAAACGATCAGCAATGCAAAGCGACACAGATATTTTCCGAATTAACGCTAGGTGGCTTGTAACTTGTAAGAGTAATTCATCCATTAAATGAATGCGCTCAAACAACTATGATTATCATTTTCAATCAAACATTTTTACTTATCATTTATCAGTTTATCAGTCATTTTCTCTAATGGTTACATAGAAAACACGAGAGTCACTTTTAGAAACAGTTCACCCGAGACCATATTTTGTTCGATGTTAAAAATTTTGTCAGTTATGAAAAATATATGTAATACAATTTGACAATTTCGACAAATTACATACGGGTATTAAAGGAGTGTTGGTCTACTGAATGAAAGGAGAACACGATGCATATTTTTGAAGGGATGACGTTTATGATGCGCGCGAGAAAATATTTAAAAATATTAGACGCATCATGGACGATGAGGGTCTCGTTTAAAGTATTGTACAGAATAATGATTTTATGTTAAACATGAAATTTAACTCCCCCTCCATTGCTCAATGTGGTTCTCTCTGCCCTGTTTCCGTCTGGCTGTCTTCTGAATGTATCCCGCAAAACAACCTGCATGCTGTCCACGCTTTCATTTTGACATGCAACGTCACGTGATCATGAATATTTCGAAATTGGGCGTGCACTATCCGGCTCATCGTCGCAAACCACGGATTATTGTTTCATCCGACTCAGAGAATACATAATGAAATAGGAAATTAGCTTGATTACTTTTTAATCCGACTCAGTTAAATTGCGCATAAAGTGTAACCATATAGAACTTATATAGCTTGATATAAAACACATGCCTTTTATTCCTACGGGAGTATCCAAAGATTACGGCGTATAGCTTTAAGAAACTACTTTGAATTTCAAAACCCTTATCCATTCATGAATTTATTATTCATCTAAATATTCAAACAAGTGAAAGGGGTAATTTTGCGACCAGAAATTGAATGTGCCAACACGACTCTTACGAAATAGATTATTGCACATAGTATGTATGTACATGTATATCAACGTGCGTGAGATTTCAATACATAAGACACTGAACATCTTTGTCCTCGTTTGATTTTCGATGATCATTTAAAAAGAAAAATTAAAAGATATTGATGGTCTTAATTAATCACGATACGTAACACGGGTGAAATAGAGAACAGGGGTTTAATGAAAAGTTGAAATCTTGTTAGAGTGATACATTTGTACATTGCATGAGCATCAAAGATCTACTCATTTCAAATCGCCGAAGATTTTGGACAGAGTTGTCTGGGTAAAATTGTCGCTTAACCTGGGCCAAATTGTGTGGATGACTAAGTGAATGACCTATACGTGAAAGGTGAAGATAACGAACAGTGATCAATCTCATAACTCCTATAAAGGTGAAGATAACGAACAGTGATCAATCTCATAACTCCTATAAAGGTGAAGATAACGAACAATGATCAATCTCATAACTCCTATAAGCATTACAAAATAGAGTTGGGCAAACACGGACCCCTGGATATACCAGAGGTGGGATCACGTGCCTAGGAGGAGTATATTGTTAATTTGGAGAACACCTGCTTCGTATTGTGTTGTGCCAAAAATTTGGCAATGGTGACCGTTCATTTTGAAATGAACCTGTTCATTTCAGCACGTATACCTTGTTCCTTGTGTATCAGTAATTATAATTTTTTAAAACCCAATTTGCCCCCCATAAAATATACGTTGACTGCGATGGGCTCACCTAATACGTTTTTACGTAAGGTTTTATCACTATGACCCATTGGCCGTGAATAACTAGGAAGCGGAGAAACTTATCGTAAACACACACACACAAGCACGTGTTGACTGAAATATCTTGCTTTCGCAGGTCACACTCTTTGATAACGATAGACGGCAAATGACATTGTTGTCCTAGCCCAGCTTGACGCGATATTACAGAAGCGTATTGCTGCCAATTGATATAATTTTTTGTTATGTCGTACGTACGAGATACTAAGTCATACGAACGACATACTAAGTCGTAATTACGAGATAATAAGTCATATAAACGACATACACTAAGTCGTACGTACGACATAATAAGTCGTTATAACGAGATACTAAGTCGTAATAACGAGATAATAAGTCATAGGAACGAGATACTAAGTCGTAATAACGAGATAATAAGTCGTACGAACGAGATACTAATTTAAGTCGTAATAACGAGGTAATAAGTCGTAATAACGAGATACTAAGTCTTTATAACGAGATACTAAGTCGTAATAACGAGATACTAAGTCGTTATAACGAGATACCAAGTCGTACGTACGAGATAATAAGTCGTAGGAACGAGATACTAAGTCGTAGGAACGAGATACTAAGTCGTAATAACGAGATACTAAGTCGTTATTACGACATAATTAAGCCGTATGAATGACATAATTTCACCATACAACAAGTATGGACGGCGTAAAAACAGTTGATGTGCTTGTGAAGTTTTATTTCAATTTAGGATTTAACCACAAAGAAATTTTGCAGTCGCGAGCTTTTTATAATGGGATCGTTGTTAATATTAGAAGCTTGAGACGTCTTTTGGCAAAAATGGGTTTGTTTCGCCGCAAAGGTTATTCGAATATTCTTGATGAAGCTATGTTTATAACGGAACAAGTTGACAACTCAGGTCAGTTACATGGATATAAACTTTTACACTTGAAGTGTATCAAGAATGGTTTTGTTGTGAATCAGGAGAAATGTCCACGCCCCTGTCTTGTAAAACAGTTACAAATCCTAAATCATACTGTAAATGTTTTGTGTCATTGTTTGAATATTCATGAGGATTTTCGCGGGGCTCATGAAATCCGTACAGAATGTTTGCTTTCCGCTAGAAAAACTTTTGCTAAACACACAGAACGTCACTTTCGAAAAGCGATACAAACACTATGGACGATTTTTGGGTTATCCCACATGGACCAACAAAAACATTTAACATTATTGCATTGAAGGTAAGTTTTATAATTGATAAAAAAACAAAAAAAAAACAAACATCGGTTGTGTTTTTCCTCACCGGTGGAGTTGTTATGTCCTTGATACATTTCCATTTCTATCCCTTTTTTAAATTTCTATATTAAACAAAAACAGCAATGTCCATTCATCATATAATAGCATTATTACACAATCAGCAATATCAAACGCACAATTTAGAACATAAACGTACTTTGTATCAAGCATATTGTCACAGTTTCAGGAATATCTCTTGAGAAAGTTTTATAATCTTGATAAAGACCAAGGTGCAATATCATAAGCAAACCAAGTATAAGCTTGGTGTTTTCTGTCATTGTAAAAGTTTTTAATCCAAAATATGACTGTAATCCAATTCTAAGACCTTGACCTTGATAAAAATTAGAATTGGTGAAAAGTTCATAGTAAATCATTAAGTATCATACAAGCTTTTATGAAAAGCAAGAGTTACTACTGCCTCTTGGTTATATGTCTATGCACGGTATAAAAATTCCAATGAACATGCTCTCCATCAAAGTTTGGAGAATTTACAAAAGCTTTAAATTCAATGGTCTCAAAAGTATTCAGTTTTCCTTTGGAGACAAAGGGAATGAAGGTCAGGACAATGCTAAATTAATTCTTGCTCTGTACTAGCTGGTATTGTCAAAACCCCTACTCTTTGAATCTGTAACTTTTAGTAAATATAAAAGACTGAAGCGTTCATGGGTGTATTTTTGATGTTTGGCATCAATAAGCATGATCTGGAAAAAACTTCTAAGGAACATTGCAATTTTGAGAAATAACCATTCTTGTAAAACCATGTGCTTCTAAGGGCTGTTTTGAGGATATTACTTGTGCATAAAGTTTCTGTCTCATGTGTCCAAAACAAAATTGTCTTACTTAACAAAGTAAAAAAAATTGAAAAAAAAAATTTGACAAAACAGTTGGAACATGGTATTTATTGAAAGCTCTTTGCTTGGTCAAAAAAGAACTGCGAAGAAGTTAACCGAAATTATCTTTCATGATTAGAAACATCTTCGCCTGCTTCGAGGCAACATCGTCAACATCGATCAATGAATTTAGAGTTGTACGTGTACATGAGTAAGAATTCCAACAACCAATCAACTTAATGATGCCTCCCTGGCCGGGCAGTGTTTTAAATTCATAAATTCGTCGTCTAATAAGTCGGTAAAATGATTAGTTTTAAGAGCCTACCATTGTTTGGAAATGCCGTCTGCCATCTTGTTTTGTCCAATTCTGCACACGATCATGACAGTGATGCATCTGCTTCAGACTCAATGTGACAGACTAGTATTCGTTTATCATTCTAAGGTAGCAGGGGACAGTTTCGCACTATAGGCCCGGTCAACTTTTTCAAAAAATGGAATTACCCCGTATTTGAAGTGATATTACATGTGTAAAAATGTATACAATAATTTTAGGATGCATGTCAAATGTAGCTGAGTGCTTAGTAAAAATGTTGATATACAACATGTAGGTGTCACCATGATTCCTAGCATATAGATGGGTGCAAATACGAAACTAAGACACGTGGTCAGTTGCTGAAGAAATTCCGGTGAAAACATGCAGGGTCTAGCAAAAGGTCTGTAGCTGTGAGGGAAGGTGGATGGCCCCATATGAGAGGTAGATTTTTGAGAAGGGCAGATAGGGTTCTTGATTGTGCACAGTGTCTAAATCCCCATGTTTGGTACTGTGATGGTGTGGGGGTGGTGCGGATTAGCCCAAATGAGGGAAAATCAAAGCAAAAAAGGGGAACCTGCTCAGAGCATGTTTTGTGCACCAGCACCAGTATTTATAGATGACATGTAATTTAGGGTCATAATTTATTAACTACACTAATATGAAATACAAGTATGGACATAAAAGGGAAATATGATTTTTCATTAGTCTGTCATAATCTGACTTTGGTGTATACCCCCTATCCACATGTTTCAAAACCAAAGAAACTGTCCCCTGCCACCTAAGTAAATATTATAATAGAATTCTCTCACAGTAATCCGATTATCATTTCCTTCCAATTTTAACACTTGCTTAGTAATAGATGCAAAAGATATCATGGGTGAAAGGGATTTTGATCTTTTACATGCCTCTTTACTGAAAGCAGCAGCAAAAGGCGGGCAAGCCTTGTAGCTCAATGTATCTTTAAGATACGCAAGTTGCAAGAAAGACTACACCTATGATCCGAGTGTAATGAGGTCCGATATATTGTCCAGAGATGGTAATCTGGACAAAATTGCCGAGGCGCTTTATCCAGAAGATGGCCCATTAGATATTTGTCCTGTGAAAGTGTACGGGGGTGGCAATTGCTTGTATAGGGCCCTCTCTGAAGCCATTTTGGTCATGAAGAGAGACATATCGAACTTCGTGTCATGGCCGTATTAGAACTTGTAAACAATTCGAGAAAGTATGCGTCACAGGCAACTTACGACAAAATGTGTTCTCATCCCACAAGTGTACAATATGTTGTGGAGACGTCAGTATCGGACAGATCACTTGTATCGGGGAATTTTCTCAAGTCGATCCAGAATGAAACTCTAATTTCAATCAAATCAGGGGAATATTGTTCTTTTATTCATTTTTTCGCAGCGGCAAATGCCCTGAATCATCCAATAGATAGCATTTATCCAACAATACAAAATGTTGCTGTAAACAGATATTTTCTTCATGAAGAAATAAAGCATTTTCGGATGAAAAGGTACGTCAGGGTTCCCCCATCTACATCATGTGGTCACACACTGAAAATAGCAACCCAAACAATTGGTCACCAAATCATGTTGTGGTTTGTTTCCCAGTTTTACCTACTGAATCCAATGAAATGAAGGAGCCTGCCCATAAAAAGTCAAAACTTTGTATTGATTCAGATGATACCCCGGAAATCACCATGGACTCACAAAATGAAAAGACGGATATTAAATCTGATGATAATGAATTTATTACGACAACAGAACATGATAAAGATAAAACATCTTTTGACGATTCGGATTTTTCTGATCTTGGTAAAATTGTAACAGGTGCAAAAAAGTTGAACACAATGTCCTCAGCTGAAAAGATGAGTTATATTCAGAATCAACCCTTGCCAGACGATGTCGCCAAGTTAAAAACAGGTCGTGCTCAAACAACGAATACGGGTGAACTCAAAAAGACTTTATCATTTCAATCTTCTTGGATGAATCAGTTTTCATGGTTGACCTTCAGCAAACTGTTAAATGGCGGTCTGTGTAAGTTTTGTGTCATGTTCCCTCAGTCAGATGTCCAACATCAAAATACATCTGTTACGCAACCTTTTACTGCGTACAAGAAAACCCTTGGAAAAACATCTGCCCTTTTAAAGCATCAAAATTCAGAACACCACAAGAGTGCCAAATCTGTTTATCACACAACCAAGATGACATCCGAAGTACCATCTTCGTCTCTTCCGTATAAACTCAATCAGCAAAATCAGGCACAGTATCAGTACAACATAAAGTTGCTTGAGAAAATAGTAGATGCGATCATTCTTTGTGGGGAAACAAAATATTCCTCTCCGAGAACACAGAGATGATACCACAAGTGATTCCTCAAATAAAGGTAATTTCCTGGCAATATTACAGTTGTTGGCAAAGCATGATGAACAGCTCTGGTCTCATCTACAGAAAGCAAAAAAGAATGCCATATATACCAGCAAAACCATTCAGAATGAGGTTATCCAACTCATTGGAAATCACATCACAGGTAAAATTTTGAAGGGTTTACAAGGGAGGGTTTTTTATTCCATCATAGCCGATGAGGTAACTGACAAGTACGCTAACAAAGAAGTTTTAGTCTTGTGTCTCAGATTTCTAGATACTAGAGAACACCCTGCCATCATTAAGGAGGAATTTCTTGACTTTGCAAATATAGGCAGAACTACTGGGGAAGCAATTGCTGATAAACTTATTGAAATCCTCCGCTTGCTTGCAATTCCGATTGAGAACATGCGATGGTGCAGTAGTAATGGCATCGAAAAAACGGGGGTGTCAGGGACGAGTCAAGTCTCTAAACCAATTAGCTTTGTACACACACTGTCTGGGTCATGTATTGAATCTGAGCACCGCTTCAGCCTGCAAAGTACCCCTTGTGAGGAATATGATAGATGTCCTTAATTCAGTGTTTATTTTCTTTGACAGTTCCCCTAAACGACAAGGGTTTCTTGGGACTATTATAGAAAATGATGGGTCTGTAGATTTTTCCAGAATTAAACTAGTTGGACTCTGTAAGACTAGGTGGGTTGAGCTTCATATCTGTTTTGATGTGTTCTACGCTATGTACAAGTTCGTCATCAAATGTCTGCAGCACATTCTCAATCAAAACCTTGATAAAAGTACCAGTGAAGACTGGTCTTAGGATAGACAAACTAAAGTGACCGCACAGGGGCTTTTGGCTTCGATGACGTCCTTCTCTGTGTTGATAACATTTGTGTTTGTAGGGTATGTCCTAGATACAATAAAGCCTTTGACTCCCAAACTTCAGAAAAGAGATATTGACATTCTCACTGCAAGTAAGTTAATTGAGGAACACGTGGATAGGATCAAAGAAATTCGTAGAGCGGTAGATACCGAATTGGAGTATTGCTTTGAAGATGCAAAACAAATTGCAGAAGACCTTGATATACATATGTAGTGATTAAAACCCCAAGGGTTTGCTCCAGGCAGTAACACAGAGAAAATGTCTCCACAAGTAATCCAAAAGATTATTATAGATCTGTCGTGGCCATTCCATTTCTGGACATTTTCCTCAGTGAATTAAATACGAGGTTTCAGAAAGAAGATCTGGCGGCATATTCGATATGCTCTTTGTTGCCTGTCAATGTGACAAATATTTCACACGAGGAATTGTCCAAACTTCCCCCAGAACTAATATTTTGGGGGAGCGACCTGCCTTGTCTTTCTGTAAAGGGCTTGGAGAAAGAACTAAGAGATTGGAGACGTTACTGTGTTAACATGAGCAAAGAAACTTCAGACAAACTCTGCAATCTGCTCAATCTTTTCAATTTTGTAGATGGGGACGTTTTTCCGAACGTGAAAATTCTTCTTCACATTGGATGTGTTTTACCTATCACAACATGTAAGGCCGAAAGATCCTTTTCTGGATTAAATCAAGAGTTATTACATGCGCAGTACTATGCAAGAGGACAGATTGACTGGGCTTGCACTAATTGCATCTTCACCATTCATTAGAAATTGACCAAAAGGAAATTGTACAATCATTTATCAGGCAAGGAAAACGAAGATTATTTCAGTCAAACCTCTTTAGCTAAATAACACTTCCTACCAGAAAACATCAATACACGACAAAAAGGTCGCCCGCGTGGTGCAGTGGTTATATAGAGCGTTTCCTTCGAGAGTTGGAAAATAAAGGGTTGAACATTATATCACGGGTTCGATTTTGTGAAAAGGTTTGACCCCCTGGAAAAAATTTCTGGATCCGCGCCTGAGTAAACCTATCCAGAGGCTCTAAATGAAGCAAAATTACATCATTGTCTTCCCGTACTAAAATTTGATATCTTTATGCTACATGTATATATTCAATAGAACCGAAATCTTTATTTTGATAAAATCTTATAGTTAATCTTAATTTTATCAATGACTATGTTTAAAGTTATACAAAACTATAAAAATAGCACATCTTCAGCCGTAATTACGGGGTCAGAAGTCGCCTATACTTGGTAACTCTATCTCACACGCGCGCGCGTGCTGGCGTGTATGTATGTTAAAAAATGAACAAACATCAGCATATTTCCGAGTTATCTCTCTTCACTCAGTATATCATGTCAAGTTTCGAATACGTTATGAATTAAAACAAATTCGCCCAGTACTCATTGTTTGTGCGCCCAAACCAGTGTTATAGGCACCATAACTCGCACAAGGTAATTCTGTCATCAGAATTCACAGGGTAATTATGACATCACAATTCACACACAGTAATTCTGACATCACAATTCGCATAGAGTAATTCTGACATTATAGTTCACACACAGTAATTCTGACATCACAATTCACACACAGTAATTCTAACATCACAATTCAAACACAGTAATTCTAACATCACAATTCAAACACAGTTATTCTAACGTCACAATTTAAACACAGTAATTCTGACATCACAATTCACATGCATTAATTCTAACCTCACAATTCACATACAGTAATTCTGACATCACAATTCACATGCAGTCATTCTGACATCATAATTCACATGCAGTAATTCTAACCTCACAATTCACATACAGTAATTCTGAATTACAATTCAAACACAGTAATTCTGACATCACAATTCACATGCAATCATTCTGACATCATAATTCACATGCAGTAATTCTAACCTCACAATTCACATACAGTAATTCTGACATCACAATTCACACACAGTAATTCTGACATCATAATTCGCACAAAGTATTTTTGACATCATAATTCACATGCAGTAATTCTGACATCACAATTCACATGCAGTCATTCTGACATCATAATTCACATGCAGTAATCCAGGACATCACAATATTCACATAGTAATTCTGACATTACAATATTCACATAGGAATTCTGACACTACAATATTCACATAGGAATTCTGACACTACAATATTCACATAGTAATTCTGACATCACAATTCACATCCAGTAATTCTGACATCACAATTCGCACACAGTAATTCTGATATCATAATTAGCACACAGTAATTCTGACGTCACAATTCACATGCAGTAATTTTGACATCACAATTCACACACAGTAATTCTGACATCACAATTCGCATAGAGTAATTCTGACATCACAATTCACTCACAGTAATTCTGACATCACAATTCACATGCAGTAATTCTGACATCACAATTCACACAGTAATTCTGACATCACAATTCAAACACAGTAATTCTGACATCACAATTCAAACACAGTAATTATGACATCACAATTCACACACAGTAATTCTGACATCACAATTCACACACAGTAATTATGACATCACAATTCACACACAGTAATTCTAACGTCACAATTTAAACACAGTAATTCAGGATATCACAATAATCACAGAGTAATTCTGACATTACAATATTCACATAGTAATTCTGACATCACAAATCAAACACAGTAATTCTGACATCACAATTCACACAAAGTGATTCTGGTATCACAATTCACATACAGTAATTCTGACATCACAATTACGAAAAAATTACGCTATTTTGCATGCGCGTAATTTTCGTTGAAAACATTCCATTCCGTGAGCTGGCCACTACCCACCCACCCCAAAGTTCTGGAAGGTTGAAAGTTCGTATCACACACATAATTAATCCATCTAGATGATCTTGTAATAATGTATGTTTAAAAGATGTTTTTATGAATGTTCTATATATCTGTGTGTGATCACTAAATTAGACAAAAATAATGTGAATATATTGTTCAAGTACATGTCATACTAACTGTACATAATAAACAGATTCTGTTCTAGTTGCATGTACAGTGATCCCCCGTTATAACGCCAACATTTGTACCTCGGCAATTTTGGCATTATAACGGGGGTGGCATTATATCGGGTGAGGGTGTGTGTGTGTACAGCTGTCATAAGAAATTAAACAAATTTTATCTCCTACATCAATGTGCTATTAGATTTCGGTGTGTCTGCTATACTCAGATTAAAAAAAAACCCTGCATATTTGAACGCAGATGCATATGATTATCGTTTACGTAACTTATTATCTGCTCCAAACTTTGATACCTGGAGGACTAACGGCGGATAATTGGTTAAGTCTGCTCACTGAAATTTTTCTGCCGTTGATTGGCGATAATTAGCGGGGGTGATTAGAACGGTAATTGACCAAATCGTACCTGTAAATAGGTTGGCGGATGGCGGTATGCGGGAGATGGCGTTATAACGGGGTTTTACATAGCGAGGAAAACGGGACTTAGAACTCTTTTGGCGATATGCGGGGGTGGCATTATAACGGGGGATCACTGTACATTACCTATATAAAAGTTTTAGGAATGGGGAGCGTAGCGAGAAAAATATATACCTATATATACATAGTTTTCTTTGAATGTATCTATTGAATAGACTGTTCTCAGTAAATACAGACATTTTATGATGTTAAACAGAAAGGTTAAGGTCATATGGAAAGGTCAAGGCTGATTACTACATTACATGGCGTGCAGGTCCGTAGCTGCCAATACGCAAATACACGACTGCGTACACAACATTTAAGAGAGAGAGAGAGAGAGAGAGAGAGAGAGAGAGAGAGAGAGAGAGAGAGAGATTTCCGTTAAAATATTTGTGCCTAGAAATAACTGCATTATACAGTCACGGTTTATAATTCATTCAGCATCATAATGTCCATTCATTCGAATTTAAAGTCCTTTTTGAATTTCAAATCATCAACATCATGTCGAATATCACTTGAATGTACATCATAATTACATGCATGTTAGTATATGAAGTAGACGGATTAGGATATTCTTTGTAATCAGTAACATTTATCATACATGTACCAGTCGAAAACAACGAGAGAAAAATTCGTAAAACGAATGTAAAGTCAGCTCAAGTACACACAGCGAGTTCGCATACTAAAGCGCTATACAGAATAATTTTGTGAATTCTTTTGGGTTTGGAAATTGACAAGAAACCCTGTTTCTATGCACAGAAACTAAGTGGGTGATTTCATTGATAAAACCCAGGAGCTTCGCCCCTGCCCCCACCAGGATTTTGCCCTGGACCCACTGGGGGCCTCAAGGCGGCACCCAGACCCCTTGCCATACTTTGCGTACACTTCATTTTCTTTCTGGCTACATCACAAAGATACAAGGTCGAGTTAAAATTGACAAACTGTACAGATAGTATATGACCAGGTGCCCGTTATACCCACTTATCCCTAACTACATAATTAATACACGAGGTAAGTGGGCAATTACAATTTACCCTAGTTCATTTTCATGTCATAATTTTACAAGCAGTGCTGAGAAAGTGCCCGATATGTGATATAATTGGACTAAACTTCGGTCCTGTTTAGTAGACAAAATTGAGCATGTTCCAGGTCAGTGTCCACTGATGTAAAATAGACACGGGTAATCGCTTCGTTAGATTCCTCTTCCTGTGTGGGATGCGTCAAACATTGGAGTCCGAGTGCTTCGACTTGTTCTTTCATTTTTGTATCAGAATATTTCACCAGATTTGATCATCACTGTAGGATGGTAGGCAGTGGCGGATCTAAAGGGCTCTTACACCCCCCTTCTGAATATTTTTATATTAAAGGAAGTCTTGTTTTGACGTCTTCCTTTCTTGGGCGGAAGAGGTCCCCCCCCCCCCCCCCTGAAAATGTTCTGGATCCACCACTGGTAGATTTCTAACTCTCCTTGCATTATAAATGAAAATAGAAATGATAGTCCGTGGTCAGATGGAGAGCATGCTGGACTAATCATTAGGATAATTTTTTTTTAAAAAAAGGGGTGAGGCGCAAATCCAAGGGATCTTCGCAATAATGAATACTAGCTTTTTCGTAACATATTTAAAATTACAACCAAATAACTCCACAGTGGCTGATCCCTACAATTATTTCAGCAATCAGTTGTATGCAAGCTCCTGTTTGTCTACCTTGACGAAGCTGATGTCCAGAAACCTTTTTGTTTTCATTGTCCATAACAATTAATAGCAACATTTATCAGTTTTATCCAGGTCACCTCATAAAAATCCAATATTTTCTACATGTACTTAAAATCATTCTTCAAGAAAATAATGTTCCTAAAATCCCTCCGAGAGTTTAGTTTAAAAAAAAAAATCCCCAAGCTCACGTAGCGACTTCTAGCTATCAGTTACATTTTATCACATGGCCGGTGTCAAGACTGGGGACATTAAAAGTCACGAGACATTCCTGACGTTCCCCTAACACTTGACGTGGAAAACACAATTAACACAAAAACAAACAGTGGAAGCTGTAAGGTCATTTATTTCTCCTATTCCTTAGGTCACAATGTAATACTCCAAGAAAAAGTTTCAACAATTCATTACAAATATAAACATCATACCTTTCTGCTCAACATTTCAACAATTTCATGATCAACAGCATGACAGAAATCAAAGAAACAAAAAGTCCAAAAAAAAAAAAAATACTATATACACAAAACTACTACCGTGTAGAGGGAAATGCTGACTGTAATTGACAACTTCAAGAGAGTATACTCGCTGTGTGAGATGTGGGGGCCCCATTGGAAGAGATTTACTTAGGGTATTGCAGCTTTCTAGTTTCCAATCAAAATAATTTGATAATGAGTTTTCTTAGGGACATTTTTTTTTAAGGTAGCAGTTTTGTCTGGTGAGGAAAGTTGGACAACCTTTTAATATTAATAATACATGAACATTTTATAATACAATTCAAACTGACAAAAAAAAATGTATATTGTTCAACAACCTTTGAAATAAAATAAAGTTTGTCTCTGCAAACATACAACCTAGTAAGTAATTTAGGAGTGCACAAAGAGGTCTTCCCCTGGGCCAGCCTATATCAATGTAATAAAAGTGTTTCTGATGTAAAATTACAAAAAACAAGTTCATACTAAAATATCTGTTGTAAAATGAACACAAAATTGGTTAATAATATGCTGGGATACATAAAAATTATTCAACTTCTTGGCAGTGAATAAAATAAAGAGATGTCACCCTCACATACCCCCCCCCCCCCCTTTTAAAAAATAGTTTTGAATTAAACAAAGTATCAATGTAAAAAAATAATATAAATGTTGCTGGCATTTAGTGATTTCTTCATAAATATCAGACAACATTGGGTATGGTCACAAGATAAATAAAAAATTCTGTCACTGAATCATTCACTTCAACAAAGATATTCAGCATTAATATCAAATTTTGTCAGAAAGCTTTGGACACATAAAAAGTAGGAGTTAAACACAAAGAATTGATCAATAGGTCTTCAAATATATTTCAATCTTTAAAGCATATTTTAAACGTGATTACCACGCTTACGAAAACCATGTGACACTGAAAGTGACATTGACAAGATTGTTCTTCATCTCGTAAAACCCCCTATACCCCAACATTAACCCCAATCTTAATCTTAACCAAAATGCATGAAGTTAATGAACACAGTAAACTATAACAATAAGTCACATGATCAACAAACAATAAACTCTTTCATTACCCATATAAACATGGCAATGGGGACCCATTACATACAATGTTAATTACTAGCAATTACATTCAAAGTCATCTAGCTAAGCAAAATTTCGTCCAAAATAATCAATTGAAATGTTTTGAACAATAATAAACAAAAAATAAAATAAAAACCCAAACAAGAACATTTTTATGATGTGTTGGCGATCTCTTTCATTTCTTCTAGTAGTTTATTTCCATTTTTATTCTAAAAAATATAAAATTTGAATTGGATTTAGTTTTACTTTAATACCCCCCCCCCCCCCCCCCAACTAAGGCAACTATACATCTAAATTTGTAGGTAATGAGTCTTCTAATGTTCTTTGCCATCCCAGAAGGCACCATACGTAGTCCAGAGTCCGACAGCTTGCAGGTATCCCATTACAACAGAAAACGTAACAGGTTACAAATATGGATGGATTTCTTTACAATGCATTTCAACAAAATATGGATAATTCGTTGTATCTATTTCTAAGTCTTTCATTGGTGTAACTATCGCATTCAAAACAAAATTAACAGAAACGATTCCTGCTTTTTGTTACATACACTGAATGTGGAATTCTTCACTTAGAAGTATGCTAATCTACATGATCAATAAAACGTTTGTTCCTTTGAACTTTGGTAAGTAGTATATAAAGCACTTGTTTGATCATCGACGAATGTTCAGACTGGGAGTCCACTCCAAATCTAGCCAAGTTTCCCTTGGTTAAAACGTCTAGGTGATCATGCCGTGAATCTTTGTAATGTGAACATGTTTAAACACTGGCCTCTGCACAACCATGAACACAGTAGCGGTGCGTATGAACCAAGGTCTGTCTGACATTCTGCGCAATGCATCATGGGACTATCAAATGATTATGATGTCACAATACTTACCGAGTGTTATTAAAAGCAATAATATGCCCTATGTTAACGGAACACTACACAACATTCAGTATAACGTGTGCCTCCACTGTAAACCAAGAGGTCTTTTTAGCATGCACTGTTGCTTGCTTGTGTCAGTTTGCATAGATTTTCTCCGATTGCAACGCTACAACTCAAAGTCACCGAGGGTTTCTTTTTAACATTGGAGAGCGGTCCACACTCCTGGGCGTCCATGCTTTCAACATTAACTTTGTGCTGGTTCACCCTCTGCTTGTGTATACAGTGAAATAAAGCTGCCAATCCAAAAAGTTTTGAGACAGTTCTCTCCCTCCACTATGACACCTCCTCCTTATCGGAATCACTACTACTGTTTGTGTGGCTGATCACTTCATCCGACACACTGCTACAACTCCGAGACATTGAGGAATATTGGCTATCTGACGTGCTGATGTGCGTTTCAAGGAGAGGCATCACTCCCGGCTCCAAATCCAAATACTCCTATAAAAAGAAAGTAGACGCACTTTACTTGTCTGTAATTCTTAAGAATAGATTACAGTAATATGGAAGTCAATTTTGCTTGGCCCTTCAGATGTACATGTATGCAAAATAAAATGAGGGATATTTTGGGAAGAAAATTAGAGGGAGAACAATTATATTGTTCAGCGTGCAGGTTGATTTAGGGAACACACTACATACATGTATAATCCGAGCCAAGCACTTCCCGGCGTTCTTCATTCGGTCGTCACTCACCTCCCCTCGACATGTTAACATTTTATCAAGGTCTTTGACCAAGGAGAGGAATGTAGGACGACGAGCTGGGGCATCGGACCAACAGTTACTCATCAGGTTGTACATTTCCTTCGAGGCATAGGGAGGTCTCTCCATCCGATGACCACTTCGTAACAACTCAAACAGTCGCTCCACAGGCACCGAGGGGTAGGGGTTTCCTCCCAGAGTGAAGATTTCCCAAAGAAGCACTCCGTATGACCATCTGTATACAGTGTGAATGGAGATTCCAAATAAATTCAAAAATTTCAAATATATAAAAAAATAAATTCAAAGATTTTGGAGTATTGTTATTGCAAGACACCATTTTATACAATAAATACACAATAATTAGAAGATTTTGTTACAGAATTTTTTCTGTTAATATATTATTAGTTATAAGGATTCTTTGCAGGGTATATGGACTCACATTCCCTGTCAAAGTTCACATTCTTCTGAGCCGTCAGGCCCTACCAAGATCCATATAACAAATATGTCCTACTGCAGAGCGATCAATGTAGAAATAAATAATGCTTATTTTACAAAGTGGTTTTCACTAAGTATATAGATCTATCAAAGTCATTCTGTATCCCATCTAATCTTAGCAGGGTACATGGCCTCGTATTCTCAGCTTGTCATCCAATCAAATACCTAGATTATTCTCTGCAGGAGGACATAAGAAAATATTGTGCTGGGTTGTAAAACTTACACATCACTTTTTGAGGTATATTTTCTATCGAATAAGGCTTCAGGAGCCATCCATTTCACTGGAAGACGACCCTGTCAAAAAAGAAATGAAGATTGTTTCAATGAGGAGTACTTGAATCACGGAGCAAGAAAAACATTCCTCTTGCATGAGAACACAACAGACTTTGTATTCCTGGGTACTTGATGCCACATGTGAATAATTATTGCCGTGTAGATTGACATTACTACAATGGGCATCAGTTAAAGATGAAAGCTGCTGCCTTAAATTCTTGGGCACTTGAGAGATGTTTTCTCTAACCATTTTTCATGTTCCAGGAAATGCGTACTTGAACCATAATTAAATAAAGAATACATAACACAATTACCTCTCAGTATTTACGATATTTTGTTTTCAGTGTGAATAAATTAATAATAATTTTCGCCTTACATCTCCTGTTTTCCTGTAGTAATCGATGTTCGTCACATTTCTTGTTAAACCGAAATCAGCTATTTTTAGCACATAGTCCTCCGCCACTAGCACATTTCTGGCCGCTAAATCTCTGTGGATGCACTGACGAGAGGATAAGTAGTCCATGCCCCTGGCTATCTGATATGAAAATGAAATCAAATCTTTCTCGGAGAGAGTCTCTTTTGAAGTGTTGTCTTCGCCCACAGGTTTCTCGTACCCACTATTGGGCGGCCTCCTGCTGCGAAGAAAATCACGCAAGTTTCCGTTCGGAGCGAATTCCACAATTACATACAACGGCCCTGTAACGAGAAACATTCATAATATCAAACTTGTACTTTCAATAAATCACGTATCATAATTTGAAATTTTATTTCATAGTAACCTTCAAAAAATATTTTTATTACAAAGTCGGACTGTACAAACCATTCTGAGTGCAACAGCCCAGTAGATTGATGATGTTCTTGTGACTACCGATAAGTTTCATAACCTCCATCTCCTGAATTAGGTCGGTAAGCTCACGATCTGTGGCATCCTCTGTTTATAAAAAGTCAAATGTCAATGTTTACTGAAGAAATCAAATATCTATGTATCTACAATAATCATTGAGTGAAATTAATTAACATGCCTCCTACCTTTCAACATTTTGACTGCCACTGTTGTGACTCCATTTTTGCCTGATATGCCATGTGCATCTCCTTTTATCACGACACCAAAGGCTCCTTCACCCAAAGTCTTACCCATGACAAGTCTGAAACAAATATTTCATCATTCATTATCTCCATACAAGTGAAAAATTCTTAAGAAGGATGCTAACCAATCAATCAAAAAAAATTCTAATATGTTAGTCTTGCATACTGCATATTTCAAAACACAGGATGTTCATTGCATACCTTTCTCTCGAGAACTCCCAGTTTTTATCAAGCGGAAGGTCGTACTCTGACATCACGGTTAGGTCAGATGACAGACGACGACGCTGATTTGTTTGCTCAATTCGAACTTGGGGGACAATCAGAGCTTGACCTTCCTGTCCAATCTTGTTGGGGTAATAAATCTCATTCTGTTTAATAAAGAAAAAAATCTTCATCCAGATTTTGTATAAATTCACAGACTTACAAAATGCTGATTTCCGAACGTATGACTTAATTCTAGGCTAAAAATGAAGTTCAAAGAAATATTACAGTTGCTAAGTTACTATGACAGTTGCTAAGTTACTATGACAGTTGATATGTTACTATGACAGTTGCTAAGTTACTATGACAGTTGCTAAGTTATTATGACAGTTGTAAAGTTTTTATGACAGTTGTAGTTACTATGACAGTTGCTATGTTACTATGACAGTTGCTATGTTATATGATAGTTGCTAGGTTACTATGCCAGCTGTTAAGTTATTATGACAGTTGTAGTTACTATGACAGTTGCTATGTTAATATGATCGTTGCTAGGTTACTATGCCAACTGTTAAGTTATGACAGTTGCTCAGTTACTATGCCAGTTGCTATGTTATTATGACAGTAGCTAATTTAATATGACAGTTGCTAAATTACTATGAGACAGTTGCTAATCTACTATGACAGTTGCTAACTTACTAAAACAGTTGTTAATTTACAGTGACAGTTGCTAACTTACTAAGACAGTTGTTAATTTACAGTGACAGTTGCTAAATTACTATGTCGGTTGCTGTGTTACTATGACAGTTGCTAGGTTACAATGATAGTTCCTAGGTTACTTACTGGTCTCATGACTATGACCCTCTTGACATTGGTGAATTTCTTGCCCCTCAGCTTCCACCTCCTCCAGCACACAGCGAAGATAACCAGGACAACAAGTAGGACAGAAGAACAGACCACAGTAATGATAATGACCAGGGTCATATTGTTCCTGGGGGGTGGGAATTGCTGAATGACTTTGGCTGATTCTGGAACTGGTTCTGTAACAACAATACCTGCTTTGAGCACTTGTCAACTTGTGAAACTATTGGAATGGCAGTCTTGCACAAAAGTGTCTTTTCCTCCCTCAAAATACCCACAATTCAACAGTGTGCATTTTCTACTGCAATTTAATTAATGTGCTCTATCTATCTACCATTATTTAAACTTGAATATATAAAATCAGCATTGAAGGAAACACTTCCCATCTTTGTCATGAAAATTATTGACAGTATAGATGTAAGTGGCTACTGTGTGGATCATGCAAGTCTACCATCACCAATACAGTTTAATTAATGTCATAAATGTAAAAAAAAGAAAAAAAAAAAAAAAAAAAGGAAATCATGCTTACTTGACTTTAACTGTCAAACGATGGGTCTGAGGTTTTATCTGATAAGGGGGGAGTGAAATTAGGCAAGGCAGATACCTATTTCAGAATAGCTTACCATTATTTCACATACTAATTTACAAAGGGGAGTATTACAGAAGGGTGCATCTGGAAAGAAATTCTCTTTTTACATAACTGTGCATTTTGTTCATACCCTCCCCTCATGCAAATGAAAAAAGATGATAAATTTCTGAATGTAAATGATACATGTCTGGGTTTTTATAAAGCATGTTTCTTGTTATGGCAGTGAAGTTTACGATGCTACACACAATGATTCCGGTTTAACTGTCTTGGGTTAAATACAATCTTGGTAGTCACTCATGCAACATTTCATTAGTGTTGGTTACTTGGGTGAAATTTGACTAAACACTTACCCAGCAGAGAGTCAGCTGTGGAATTTGTGCAGTTATCACATTTTGAATCTTCAAAATAAGACATGCAGGAAAATGTGGTGGTTACTAAATACTGATTTTTTTTTTTTGGGTAAAGTTTTAGTTTTTAGGGGAAATCAAATGTAGCAACCGTGAGCCACATTTAATAAAGATATTGGAAAATGAAAGGGCGCCAACATACAGAGAGAGAGAGAGAGAAAAAAAAATCAAGGTGAAAAATATAGGTGATGTTATCAATTGTTAATTAAACAACAATCATGCAGGAAAAAATAGTGAAAGCCAGATAAATCAAAACAGACAACATATCTGGATATCTGTGAACTTTACATCCCCCCCCCCTCATTTTTTATCCTTTCTATGTTGTCTGTTCTATCATGGTCAAACAGAAGATATTCACCTTCAACGGTCAGCCAGGCACTCTGGTAGGCTCGCCCCATGGAGTTGGTCACTAAACAGGTGTACCAGCCAGCATCCTCGTAAGTCACGTTTCTGATGTACAAAATCTCAGGCCTGGTCAAGTTGAAGGAGGATTGCTACAAAGACAGAAAACACAATTCTCAAATCCTCATCCATTCATTTGCCAATGTAGTTATTTATTTATTTTTACTTTGTTCTTTAGAATGAAGATGATCAAGTTGCTTTGTCATGAAGAATTTATTCAAATTTGTTTTTGCTGCTGCTCCAAGAGACATACCGGACACGGACCTATCTACTTCACGAGATACTGTGACACTGAACATCAAATATATAGCATACAACGACAACAAAATCATGCACAGTCCTCAGCAATTTTTACAGCCGAGTTTTCGCTGTATGGGACATGCCTTTCATTTTAAAGATATATCTAACCACTTCTTTAGTTTTAGTCACGCATCTTCGCTGTTAAGAGGTTCTAAAATCTAATATCATGCTCTCAGCCAACTGAAGTTTCCCCTGCATCATAGTCTCTTGTAGTGGGGAAAACCCCTCTGTTAGAATGCATTCGTTATGTATACACGCCAAGAATTGACAATTAATAAAGTGAACAAGGAAAGCACTCTCAAGTTTGTAAATCTTTTTAAAAATTTAATTAAAAAAAAAAATTAAATGGGTGGATTCCATGCTTTAAGATTCTGAGGACACATCAAATCATGCTGAATGTAATCTGAAGTTTCTTATTATTGTACACCGAGAAAGGACATTTTTGATAAACACATCAACATAACATTGCCGTTACTCTAACGGGGCACGACCAAGAGATGCAACACAGGGCATGACCAGGAGATGCAACACATCTCATACGTTACCTTACTGCCTTGCTGTAAATTCTTGAAGGATAAACATGAACAACAAAGTTTACAAATTGTAATACAAGGAGTTGAAAATTCTCAATCTATTAAGTGTAGTCAAGTCTTTAAATAGATAAAGAGTGAGTCACATTTAATTGCCATAAAAAGACACAGCGTGGATTGTGCAGTAAAGAGAAAAAAAAAAGAGTATAGTGCTGAAAAATATAAAAATTCTCAGGGCACCGGTAATTAGACTTACCTGTATGATGTGGACGTAAGGCTCTTCATCCTCATTGGTGAAGGAGCCATTGACCTGGTAATGTTTCAGCCACTGGATGTGGGGTTGAAGGTCACTCATGACCACTATACATTCAAACTTTACATCGTCCCTGTAAGTCACGGTCTGGTTCACTGGTCCTTGGATCACAGGCTTTGTTAACACCCGATCTAAAATGTTTAATAGTCAACAATTTAAATTTTTGTAACACACACGAAAAATAAAATAAAAGAAGAAAGAGACATCAGGTCCCCCACCCCCCCTAAACAAATACAGTCCTGATAATAATTCTTTGTGAAAAGTAAACAAAGTCTGCATCCATTGGCACCATTCATAAAATTACAGCATTTTCTCTTTCATCTGTTGTGTTGATGACAATTATTAGACATTTTAGCAAACAAGAAATTGAAAGCTGTCAAGCATGGGGGCTGTTGATAACAGACGTAGCATTCTGCAGCAGTGTTTGTTAACCATCACACTCTGCAGTATTTAACAGCCTGAAGTATCAGCAAGGAGCACCAATGATAATCTCTAGGATTCTTCACTGGAAGTTATCTTAGAAGATAGGGGCTGTCTATTGAATACATGTTTATTTAATTCTTATCTTATTTCCTCTGTGAGTTTTATTAGATATTTTGACATCACTATTAGCCTCTTTTACCACACACTAATATTTTTTCAAAATCTCCTCACTAATTCGTTTTGTTAAGCATTTCGGAAACATTGATCTTCCAAATGTTTTCGTATTGTTCAGCCTAAAAATATCTTTTTTGTAATTGTTTATAGGGCTGATGCAGACTGTGATGAATCACTCGTCATCATTTGAGAAGAGCATATTGCTTAGATTATGACTGTAATAAAAGAGTGAATCAGAAATCCAAATATCACCAACTTCCTATTATTTCAGTGCAAAATGAAATTTCAGATGCCCGATTTCCCCAAAAGTTTCAGCAGGTGTATTTATATTATTTCTGCCTACCAATAACTTTGAGTTCGTATGTGTGGTTGATAGACCCGTGCTCATTCTGAGCCACACAGGTGTAATTTCCAGCATCTTTCTTCGTCAGAGATTCCACGGTCAAGGATGTCTTCTTTTTTACTTTATACTGAAAAAAAAAGTTGATAAAATGGTTAAATATTCATGAAAATATACACTTCATTTCCTTTAAATAGTGCTGGAGAAAAAAACCTCCAGAATAAAAACAGCCATGGTTCAAACACAGAAATATCTTGTTACAGGTATTTTAACAGTAACTGTTGATGGGGTATGAATTGTGCATGACATCCTACCCTCAAAGTGCAAACAAGTTTTTGACCTTTTCAATCTGAGGAGTGGGAATGTGTGACCACAAATGTGAAATCTTTTATCTTCAACCAGAGTATGCCTAGGCTTCTCAAGTGTAAATATACATAAATACTAGATTTTCCAGCCAAGAGCCAATCTAAAGGGGCATTATTTATTTTTTATTTTCCATGGTATCTGTTAATACTCTAAAAGCCAGTTCATTTGCATGAAGTTTGTTTTTTGTTGGACTTTTCTAACGGTCTGAATTTCTTGTGATTTCAATTTCTTTCTTGCACCTTACGATTTCGATTTCTTTCTTGCACCTTAACAGTGACTAAGTACATATACACATGTAATTTGAGTGGGTTTTTTCCCCCTATAAAAAATCAAAATATAATAAAATGCGGCTCATCTGGTACTTTCTAGCACCAGATTCCCGTGATTACAAAGAACGCTCCTCACAACAACAGCCCTTAATTTTGACAGATTTTTCATATCAGCAAGCCTTTTGGACTTGATTCGATTCACATCACTGAAATCGTTCAATTTCATAAAATTAGCCAATTTCATATCCTTCACTAAACCTCATCCCGAGTTCTGGAGCGAAAGATAAATCAGACCAATGAGCAAAGCCGGAAACATCCACAGATTTTTTGTTTTTTACAAGTTATTTTCTTGAAATCTTTGACCCAGCAGTGTTAAGAAGAAACAAAATAGATTAATTATGAGGTAACAAGTGCACCCCATGATGGGGATAATCCCCTCCCGTCTGAAAGAGATTACAAATTGTGATGTAAACCAGGTGCCACCACTTCTATTTTCATTGCTAATGACAGGCATAATGGGCATTACACAATTGTTTAGTAGGCCATGTTGGTCCCCAACATAAGAGGCTGTAAATTTATCATTGACTTGGGACATTTTCTTAATTCTATCACATTCTTCATTAATCCCTGCCTGGTCTATTCCTGTATAGTTTCGCCATCTCAAAAAAAAAAAAAAAAAAAAAAGATGGAAGGAAGTTTAAATATTTCTGTAAATTTTTTTTGGTGTTAGGGAGGGGGATGACATCACAAATGAAATTATTGTCTTAAAATTATCATATCAGTTGGACAAGGGTACCACAAAGATTACACTTACCTTAGCACCGATGACGCTCGCGTCGATACGTCGTCCACTGACGTACCATGTGACATTGGGCTCCGGATTGCCACAGACATTGCATTTAAAGTCAACAGGTGCTTGAGAAGGCCTGGCTATCCATTCATTTAGATCACTTTTGTCCTTGAATTGTGGTGGGCCTGAAATTATGTAAAAAAATAAAATAAAAATATAAGCATGAAAAAAGTTCCAAAGTAATATGATTGTCTTTTATGTGGAATAAAATGTTTAAAATTCTGACACTGAATTTCCAAACAAGTTTTCCTTCACATGCAATGGTGGTATATGACAATTTTATCTTTGAAGTGGTAATGAGCTATAGAATTAATGCTAATATGAAAAATTAATTAGAAGCATCAAACTGAATACAATTTGACGAAAATGACAAATACATAAATTTAATGGTTTTGTGATGTCACTTTAAGATGTATAATTATACAACACGCACAGAAAAAACCCTTTATTGTTTCGGAGAATTACTTCTGTAAATATCCATTGCAATAATTGCTGTGCAAAGTCAATGTAGCGGTAGGGACAAGGTATGAAGTTCAACGCACAAACAATGAGGTGCATCAATGTGTTCATGAGAAGAAATAGTCTATATCTATTGTCATCTGAAAACGCTTACAGAATGCAAGATGAGGAAAATAATGTAAAGCATATAAACATGGTATATTTAAATAAACAGGTAACAGACATACATCATGTCATATTGAGTGCATTTAGCGGGAATACATCTGAACAAATTATTTTTCCATTCAGTGTGAAAATATAATGCATACAAAAATATCTGATCATTTTAAGGTTTTTATTCTTCTTCTCAGCTATAAAAACTGAAGAATGCATATGAAAATTAAGAAAAACAAGATTATCCATTTTGTGAAAGCTAAGCAAACATAAAATTTAAAAGCTTAGTCCTGTTTCCCATTCTCTTGAAAAGACCTCTTAAAAGTTTTTAGCATATGCTCTATATAAAACGAGGAGCTTCCTCTCTCACTGTCATTTCAAATTTGATGGGTTGGCAGCTTACGAGACTTGATATAAAAAACAGTCCCCTTTTTAATAAAAACTTGAAGAAAATGGTGCTCATTTTCATACCGGTCAGGGTCAAGACATGAATTAAAACCCATCACACAAGGATTTTTTTGGTGGAGGTTAAAAGAAAGCGATTCCCAACAGCTGTTTTTGATCGGGAGCTTACTGTGTTAGACTTGGGTCTGGACATTATTAGGACAGAGAGCTCAATAACGAGCTGACAGAAGTAAACCTGACCGTTTTGTGCTAGTGTGGCAGAACCATTAGCAGTGGACCATGAGAGTCAGCCTCCACAACTCTCCTCTGATGATCTACCCCCCTCAGGTGGCCATGCTTTCAAGAAGTCTTCCTCTCCATGTTATTGAGCAACCCTCAAAGCTTTTAACAGCCTGACTGTACACCACTGTTTAGAGGATAGATGACAATACCACAAGTCCAGCACTCTTGTAATGGAGCTGTTCTTTTGTTCTGGATACTCATACTCAGAATGGCCGTGTTACTGCCCTACTCATACTCAGAATGGCCGTGTTACTGCCCCGATAATGCACATCCCAGTCCCCTTCACTGACCGGGATCAGAAATAACACCACTACTTTTCCCGCCTTTTGAAATCTCAGGTTTATTATCCTCCAGTGAGGGGCTTTGTTAGTGTGTCCATTGGTGATAAGAGCCATATTACCTTGACACAATTCTTTCTGTCAACATATGGGGTGTAATCCGGGAGAAAGTTGTCAGAGTATATGCTTGTGAAAAGAGGATATGAATTTTTAAAGATACTATTACTACTTTCACAACTTTTCGAAGATTAATAGAAGCTTTACAAAGCTTTTAAAAATATTGAATAGAGTAATATTTTTTCTTTGATTTAACTGGTTTGTTTTTTCTTCAAAGGATGCAATTTTCTTATAGCTTATGACACGTGAACAAACAATGAATTACAATATTGAGGTTTTTTCTTTTGGCAGGACACAGCAAGCCAGCGTTTCACACTATGGGGGTGTGCTTAAACCGAACGAGTGGCACACTACATCTAGGTGTTGTCCAAGTCAGAAAAAAGTTTACTTTTGTGTGCAAAGAAAAAGAGCCAGTAATTTAGAAAAACAAAAGCATTCCTTCCTTATAACAATCACTCAACGAGGGAACTATTGCAAGTATGTAGCAAATTTAGGTAAGGTTTCCAAAGACTTGCAAATTTTTTGAGATTTGACAAAAATGAAAACCACATGTCATGATTTTCCTCTTTAAGACTCGGAAATCAATTTGAACTAAGAAGTACAGCATAGTTTACAACCAATCCTTAACTATAAAGTGTCAGCACACAGGAAGCGGAGCTCGCACACCCAGCCTCATCATTTAACGTAACTACACAAAAAACGTATATAACTGTCCACCTGATTCACATTTATAACGTTTTGACATTTTATGATTTCATCTGAAATTAAGTTTGTGCAACATCTTGAAAAGATCAAGCACATTTCTAAGTTCCGAGAGTTTGAAGAAGAAAAAAAAAACCTCATTCTCAACTTGTACAAATCTTGGAAGAAAAAAACCCCAAACCCAAAACAAGATTTAATAAATTTAAGTATTCACTAAATTAAAAGAAGTCAAAATTTCGAAGCAATACGATGCAAACCATTTTGATCCTGTGAAGCTGAGAACAATACTGTCCTCCCTGAGACGAAAACTAGCTTCACCCACTACCGAGACTATTGTTGTCAAGTTTTACTGCCATTTAGTGTCAACACTTGAACTTTTCTTCAACCTTTGAGACTATTCAGAATCCTGAGCCACTTTATTCACCAGGCCAATTCTGCCCATATCAATCTCCCACACCAAATTCTCATCAAATCTGATGGGTATGTACATTAACTTAATGTGTCCAAAATAAAAATTCAAAAGTGGGAAAGAGGAAGAAAAAAAAGAAGATATATTAGATATCAATGTTAGACGCAAAATGTCATTACTTTTAATAACGGTATGATGGCTAGTTTAGATTTAAATGAATTAAATACCTCCTCTAAAAGGGTGGCTCTAGTTGCCCTATCAAAAAAAAAAAAGGGGGGGGGGGTGTGTGTGTCTAATAAAGTGTTTTCTTACCAGTGGTCTTGCAATCAACACTGTTAGATTCCAAACTTTTCTTTTCTGTAAAACAGAACAAAACATGCACTTATTAACATCAGTGTTGTCTTACTGTTTCGTAAACAGTGCTCTATTAACTAAACAGGACATATTAGGCAATTCTTCCTTGTCAACTTATCAATATTGTGAATACATCTTGGATACAAAAAAATACTATATTTATAATAGTAGCCTGTAATGATACTAAGAAAATCACGCACAATTACCACCGATTACAGGTGTGATTTTCATAGCATCCATCTGAAGTGATCACAGTTGATTGCTCTATCTAATGGAGTGGAAAATTAACAACTAGTCGATCAGTAACCACTCTCCTTGAACAACTTCTTTCCATTATTAGTCATTTGAATAATCACCACTGGGAATAATTTCCCTGATAAACCCCTGAACTGGAGATTATAAGTACATACCATTTTTGACAGTGAGTGAGTAGTTTTTCCACACCTCCCCATACTGGTTCTGTTTGTGACAGGAATACAGCCCGCTGTCCTGTTCTCGAGGTTGAACTATCAGCAGGGAATTACGGTTTATTCTCAGTCTGCAAAAAAAAAAATATCAGAAAAAAATCAGTATAAGACACCTCAATATTCACAGGAACAAGACATCTACATAAATATGTATTACCGGAATTCCCTAAACAGGGATTGTGATGTAGTCCAACATAGACAAACAGGAAATATATGAGCCAGGGATTTTAAAATGTCCCAATATGTCTGCTAACCCACCCCCACCCCCCAAGCCTGGTACTATACACATCAAGAAGTCAGCTAACCTGGACAAAGCCTGGTACTATACACATCAAGAAGTCAGCTAACCTGGACAAAGCCTGGTACTATAAACAACAAGAAGTCAGCTAACCTGGACAAAGCCTGGTACTATATACACATCAAGAAGTCAGCTAACCTGGACAAAGCCTGGTACTATGTACACATCAAGAAGTCAGCTAACCTGGACAAAGCCTGGTACTATGTACACATCAAGGATAATGTCACTTGTAGTTGCTAAAATTCTATCAACAAAAATTGAGCAAGGGACCCCCCCCCCTTGAACAACAAACCACCAACCACTAGTTTATCAATAGAAACCTTGATACGAAGTGTGAAGAAATGAATAAAATCTAGATCTGTGTGTTTGTTCATTTAAGATGAGTTCGAGGTCTACCTAATGAGCTTTGCTCATCACTGCCATAAATATATTTGTATTCAAATGGTAATGGGTTTTTTTTCTAAGAGAAAAATTGTCTCTCTCATTTTGTATGAAACAATCACATCTTCTCAAGTCCCCCCCCCCCCCCCCCCCCCCCCGAGTTATGAAAACCTCCTTTATTTATTACATAGAAATACTATGTCCCTTCCCAAATGAATAAATATGTGCTAGAAACAATGAGATCTTCCTATAGCAAGTTCACACACAAGTTAATAACTTCTTATCAGTGATTTAAAGGTGGTTGGAAACATCTATTTTTTTCTTATATGGGGTGAATATATCCATTCTTTATATGTCCATTGAATATAATAATACATTTAAGGTGTTTTTCTGCAATTGTCAGAAAAGCTGGAGAAGTTTTAGATAATAGCTTATGACCAATCAGAGGTGACACTCTCTAAACTGTGTATGACGCTTTAGACTAGAGGAATTCAATCTTTATATTTGTTGCGTGTTTTTGATATTAACCTTTTATCATTTCGTGGTTTGATCTTTTCTCCATCCTTGTACCAGGTAGTGAATGGTCGAGGATCACCGGAAACTTTACATCGCAGTCTTAACTTAGAGCCCTCGTTCACTTTGATGGACTCCAACGGTAGGTCATCCTCTGGTTTCAATAGAGGGGCTTCTGCAAGACAAACATTAGAAATCAGAATTAATAGTATTTCAAAATTTAAAAAAAATTCAATTCAAATTCATCTAAGTACAGAATCTCTGTATTTTAGCAGTTTAAACATGTTCTCTTTTTTATTTCGGCAGTTTGATGTACACACATTTGATCTCTCTCTAAATTGCACATCTGTACCACAAGGTGAACTTTCTTTCACATTCCAACAATTTCAACAGGAAAAAGTTGTGAGAAAAGTTATATCATATAAACTAAACCCCCGATAAGTTTACCAAAGAAAAAAAAAAAGAAGTAAAAAAGCAAGACCACGTTCTGTCGCTAGTCTCTCTGGTAATTACATTAATTATTCACGGCACACATTACCAGTCAGCTATTTTATGGATATTGCGTGTACATAGTACGACTAACTAAAATATCAGCCACAGCTTCACACTTTTAAAACTTTTAGGTTTTACGCTGTACTCTAAAAATCTAATCTAAATTTCGGTCTTTGTAATTAAATCTGCGTTCTTGAGATTTAAATGAAGATGCACCTGGTTCTCTGCAATTTTACACAGATCCGTTTTTTTTTCTTTTTTTGTTTTACTACAGATTTGTTCTTTCTTAGTAAGCCACCTCAAAAATGTGGTCTTTAGCTCTGCAGCGGTACAACAGATGAAGTTGATGAGGTTTTAAACTGTATTTTCCATGCCGTGCATTCCAGACTAATAAAAGAGGCATATTGGGGATGCCTGCCCTGAGGACCTGCACCCCGCTAAAATCCACAGCTCCACTCGCCATGGGAGGATTGAGCCATTACAAAGCGATCAACCTCAAACCTCTTTGTCATCCTGATCAATTCTTATCACTCAATGGAAAAAGCGCATTCCATCAGTGTCAAGACAGAGTGTACCAAAGAAATGCACATTCCTGGGGTCACCCGAAACCTCTGTCAAATTTCAGGTAATGCACCCTTCTGTCTACCGGACAGTCCCGTAAATACAGGGGGTAGTCATCCCCAATTATCTCCACTGTTATGTAATTTGAGTTAGGAAATTTCCCCATCTTGACAGGAAACAAGGCTTTAAATAACTTTAATCAAAAAAGAAACTGATTTGAAATTGAAGACATTTAGATTCCTCCATGAGAATGTCTGCAATGGCTTAATGAAGATGAAAGCAATAAAACATTGGATTGAGTTAGTAATGTAGGGGAAAAAGAAGCTAGTTTATAAAAGATAAGGAGGGGGTTTAATTTTGAGAGTATCCCACGCTATAGGGCCATTAAGGACAATAAATAGGCGTGGAAAACGCTGACCATAGGCTGGGAAAAATCTACCACAGAGACACCTTAGATATAACCTCAAATCTGCTTTTAAGTAAGGACAAAAATCTCAGTTAAATCAATAATAAAAAAACCCCAAAAAACAACCAAGTATCATTTGAATTAACAAAGCCAAGAAAAAAAAAAAGGGAGAAAGATTAGGGATTACATCAGTTATAAATCTGTATGCGGGTGGTAATGGGATCATTTCCACTGCAAACGACATCTAGACATTACTGCGTGCACCTATTCTTTGCACTATTTTCAGCATCTAATTTCTGCGAACAGTCTTTAACTACGCTCATAGGAAATTATAGGGAAGTGATCAGTTACCAGCTATGAAAGAGAACTTGCTAACAATCTCAGTTTGATTGCTATCTTCCTTTGTGAGTTGCACCAGCATTATCGACAAGGAGATCTGATATATATCAAGCCTATTAGATTCAAGGGCTGTAGAAATTTACTACAGTCTATAATTTGCCACATATTTCATTAATTATCTAATCTGCTTTTTTTCATTACATTTCTGTGAGAAATGGGACAATTTCTAATTCAGTATAATGATTCAATTTTCCAGCAGCAACACCTCTAATAAATGAAGGGTTTATTTTCTTCATGAAGAATAATTAAAGGAAAAAATGAATAAAACCACTTACTGCCTGTAGTTGGTGTAGTTGTCGAGGCCAATGTGAAACCATAATTCAGAGCAATAATAAATACGAGAGTCACTGTCCGAATAAGGCCCATTTCTTGAAGGGAAACTGTCCCTACATCACTCTCTCCAAGTGGTAATCTGAAATAAAGAAGAAAAAACCTTATTAAATACCATTCAGAAATTATTTCTTTTTAAAAATTAAAAGCCATTGTTATAAAAATTCATTACAGTACACAAAGCATGACCTTAACACAGGACGTTGACCACTCTATGTTACACTACTTAACCTATTACGATTTCCCTTTATATTGCATGTTAATGCAGACCTACATGTAGTTCTCCTGAATGTGGCCGTTTTGAAATGGTCAATTTCTGCCGTGCTGGCTGTATCGGTTATCTACCTTTGAACTGCTCCTGCACGGTAGTTTACACCAAGGTGTGAAATTTAACATTAGTATATCAGGATCCTTTAAGAGTACTTATATATATATATTAGAGCCCCCTAATAATTTAGCTAATTATTTCGCATGACATTGATTTATATCCCGCATAGCAAAAACTTGCCACCACCAACGGCCGCCGATGAATTTTCATTTATAATACAATTTAGTTCGCAATGTTGATCAAAATGACGAATTAATTATCCTTACATTTTCCTGTTGAATTTCAGGGTCCCTGGACTTGCGCTTTTAGAAGCAGCTCTAAGCTCTCTCAAACTGACCTGTTGAACTTCAGATCCCGGGTTAACAGCGGGTGATACGACGAAAAGAATTTACTACGAGCTTCAGTTAATCATCCCGATTTATTATTATTTAGAAATGAAATACAACAGCTTACACTTAGATTTTCACAAGAGTCGTACAATGTGTGAAATAAAATAAAAGCACACCGCAGATCTCCGCGTTTCTTTTGAAGATTAACGCCCGATTACCCGATTAAAATTGTTGATCATCTAATCTTTCTTTCTTTTACTCCACAGACAGGTCGTCTACAGAATCACTGGTCGCTACTCTTTAAACTCAAGGAAACCACAAAAAAATTGTCTCTTCCTACCTGACCAGTTCCCTTATATATTTTTTTCCAAACGAATTCGTCGTCACCTTTAATTGCAGGTGACGCGATACCCGGTGGCTACTTCGGAGAAAAACTTCACACTCATAGAATGGCATAGCCTGTAACCGTTATGTAATTATCTACATTGTCCGCAGCGATAAGTGGGCATCAATCAAAGTATTCTGGTGACATGTACTTCCTGCCAAACGTTTAAAAAAAAAAAAACCGCCAACCACCTCATTTTTACTAACTTTCATCAAGACTTTTTCCTGAATTCCTCACAAACGCATAGTTAATCGAAAGCAGCGTGCACAGCTGGGCCCACAAGTTGTGATTTAAAAGTTTTAAAACTTATCAACGATCAAAACTTAAATGAATCAATTATTGCAAATTCATAGAACGGAGATACATGGTTTCTACATGTATACCATCTCTTTATACAGCTTACCTTCAAAATTGGCGACTTCTTAAAAACTTTTTAAATTTTTTTTATTTAAAAAATCCAGTTAGAAACCATCACTTTTAATCCGTATGAATATAAACAGACTGTTGATTAAGATTGAAGCAGAGTAATTCCCACAATTGAAAAAAAATTCATAACAAAATCCAAAAGCTGTCGGTCCGTCTCGAACATCAACATAAACTCTTGTGAGATTGTAAGCACGCTGATCCTAGTCTGCTGTTCAGGCGTGTCACGTGACCCCATTCAAAAAATTGGAGATGGTTAGTCGCGTGTGCAATAAAAAACGAGAAGAAAAATTCACATAACTCTATTGAACGAGATTTTTTTTTTCTTTGGTAAGTGCTTAAGTATACCTATAAAATCAACAGTACTAACACACACCGCTCTAGCGGTACTATGTTTTAAGACAACAGGTACATCGTTTACGATGGGCGACCTTTCACATGTAAATCACGAATTCAATGTCAAGGCACTGCAATTACTATCTTTACTGACTCAAAACATGTCATATTATTAATATTTTGTCAAAAGTTTATGTAAATGTCGCAAATTTGTGGACATGGCGTGCATCACCAAAGACTGATTAAATATACATTATTGACATAGAGATACATTAATGTAGTAAGAAATCAGTTCACATGACCGAGAAAAAATAATCGTAAAGTCTTTAAATTTTTTGCTTTCTGTTCCATCTCCCTGGTCGTCCAGTTGTTTTTGATATTCTCTCCATGCAGTCGAAGTTTCCCACTCCCTCTCGTACTGGGGTACCTACACATTGACGATCCATACCAATATTTGTTGCTCGTTACTACCGTGTCCAGCTTTCCACATTTCTCTTGACCTTCTGCACTTTGCTGCTTCATTACACAATGATAACCGCCACATGTTACAAGTTCTGCTACATCTCTACGGTTATCCTCCTCTCGTTGTTGTTTTTTATTGTTGTTTATTGATTTGTGTCGTGTCCTTTCTCCCCTTGGTTACTTTCAGTATTGTACTCACTATTAGTCATTTTAGTTTGCAGTCGTACTTTGTATAAAACTCTGCGCATTTGATGCTTTGCATTATCAAATGCACAAACATTTTACACACTTGTTGAATTACCTTGACCATATATATATTGTCAATTTCCAGAACGCTGTCGATTTGCTTATTATGGTAAAATGTCAAAGTCATTTTCTGTCAAAAGGTTAAAACAAATATCATATACACAGCTACAGTCCCTGTGAAGACAAAATAATGGAAGAACTACGTTTTATATATATTTCTACCGCAGTTACTGCAAAGATCAAAGGAATACCGCGGTCATTATTCTGCGATATTCTTTTGTACGTAATTGATACACATCTCACTTACAATTCGTGTTTTGCTAATAAAACAAGTCGATTACTGATCATTCAATTTTATAATCATAAAAATTAATCAATATATATGCATAGAAAAACAAATTTATAAATGACTGAAGAACAATTGTCTGCATTCCGAGATGGGGGCTGACTGTTTGCTAAACGACAATTCAACTGCGATCAGTGAACTTGTACCCCCCCCCCCCCCCTTCAACACTTGTTCACTCTATGGAGCTACTTCATCACGAGCTGACAATTGACCGAGACACGGGACCTCCGCCATCAGCCGAAATACTTCTTGATTTTTCACCCTCAAAGCCGGACGTTTGGCAAAGGAACAGTCACCGCCTGTTAAACGTCTTGGGCTGGACGTGGCGCCGGATCGGGAATCGAACCCAGGACCTTGCGAAGCGAACGCTCCAACCACTAGGATAAAACTGTGAGAAACGATTTCTAGGCCATGATTCATGCTTGAATTTCTTTAAAAGTAAAAAAAAAAAAAAAGAAAAAGAAAAAAAAAAAAAAAAAGAAAAAAAAAAAGAAAAAAGGAAATCTCTCGTTTTAAATAAAACTGACTTGATTTTTGTATTGAAAGAGAATCTGAAATTTGTCTGTCATTAGTGAAATCAGAAAAAAACAAATGATCGGTGGGTGGGCATCGAACACTTGTAAACATCTGCAATTAAAAATATGAAAACAGATACAGTACACCTGCGCAGTAAGAAAAACGGATCTTAAAACAACAAGTCTGGCTAGTCTAACCAATTTCTCCTTAACCTATTTTGAAGAATTTGCTTGGTTCCCTTTTGAAATTGAATTCCCATCCTGCAGTCTTCCCGACTTTGTGATTAATCCTCAACTCTTTTCTGTGTAAAGACGCGTTGACAATAATAACAGGGGGCTCGGGGTCCTCTCCCATTCTAAGTGTCTGTACTTCCTGATTTGTCTCAATACTTTATGTAAATTTAAGGATCTGAAACCCTCTGGCAGGAGAACCTTTCCTGTGTGTAAATAGAAAACAAGGTGTTCTTCAACCATCCCGAGAGAGACGCGTCGATTTTCTGGAACTTCCTCAGAGAGCAAACATCCTTCCTCCCTCCAGGGCATGTCATGCCCCCCTCTCCACTGAAAATCAGGCCCAACAAAAGCCAAGGAAACAGATGTATAACATATACCTCGAGCCCTGGAGCAGCAAAACTCAGTCCGTATCACTTAAGAGCCAAGTCACACTTTTTCCACTATAAATTCCTTATTATAAAGAAAAACTTAGATCAAAATTGAGTTAGCCATGATCCCCAGAGCCTCGCTTCATATCATATTATATATTGCTTTCTTTACCAAAGTTTTCATGACCAAAAAAGAATAGAAAGGGTGTGTGTGTGTGTGTGTGTCACATTTATGTATTGCTTGCATATTATTAAATACCATGAATATGGTTTGTTTTACGTCCCGTCGAGAAATTTTTCACTCATATCGAGACGTCACTAACTATGGCAAGTACCACAAATTTAGACCTATGCTTAGCGCTCAGGCCAATAGTAATATTCCCAACGCCTGTCGCGACACGGGGATCTGTTTTCAAGGTCATGTCCGAGAATCCCGTGATTCTCACTTCTAAATGCCGAGCGTTGAAATAAAGCGCTGAAAGTACATACGCATGAAACAACGACTGCATGCGCCGAGATAGATGCGCATAATCTTAGACTGTGCTCTTTCTTATGTCGCTAATTACTTGAATTTCCAGCAGACATGAAGATAAATGACTGGCAGGCCAATGTCACTCACCCCCTATGACATCTAGGCCTTGGGTCATGCTAGCTGTATCAGCTCTTCACACCTGACCAGGTGAGGAGAACTAATGATCCCGTGGTCAGAAACACAATCAAACCCTGATGCTAAATATACAACGGCTTCTAAACATTGAAGCAGAAAATTAACAATATTTGGCATTATTCTTTAAAAGGCAAAAGATATATCTCCCCCAAAAAATCCTTTTCCCCCCCTTCTAAATGTCGGTGTTCCTGACACGGTAATTCTTTTGGTCCGTTTATACAAAAGAAAAGCCGATACTTGTGTATTATGGAAAATAGATCGAAATGCATCAGTGGAAATACTAAAAAGACTTGATTTTAACCCTGTGGTTATTTTTACAAATGCCCAACACAATGCAGACGCTGCCATATTATTAGGATGCCCAGTGAAGTAATACTAAAGATTTTAAAATCCTCAACTTTAATTTGGAAATTTTAAAACTTGTGCGAGAAAATCCAATTTCCTAATGTTTTGAAATGATAGTCTACTTTACGTAGGGACGATACTGTTTTCCTTGTCAAATCGGAAAGGTCAACTGAGCAAACTATTATTACTATGATGTAACTTGTTATTTTTAAATTAACAGGACGCCAAAATTGTCAGCATGATTGGTGGAAATGAAGCAAATATATTTAAATGGTATCAATTGAAGGATGGAAAATATATATTTTTTACAATAGTGGATGGAAGGATTGGGGGGGGGGGGGGGGGGGGGGGGGGTTAATTTCATTACAACAGAAGTAAGATCATGTCCATAAAGCCACACATTATACAATAATCAGCAGCAGACATCTCTCTACAGCTCTGTATCAAAACAAACAGTAAAAGATCAAGGGGGTCAGAGGGATTAGCACTGGAAGTAATCTGTAATTAATCTTGAGTAAGAAATAATGAGTTCCAGCCAGTGACTGGAGTGGCCAGTATGGATGTCAATGCAATTACTGATGTTATCCTCTTCACAAACACCAAGGACATGGACTCCCTGAAAAGAAAAAAACCATTGCCTTTTGATGAACTTGTTCAGTTGTCCAGTGGGGTGGATCCATGTGTTTGGACATTGTCCACTACATTCTCTGCATTCACAGTCAGTATCATATCAACAATGAGGAGACTGCACATCCCTCTAGATTTTCCCAAACTGTTATGCAGTGCCTAAAAGTGCAAACAATTAATTTTAAAATCAAATTTTTTTTCTCCAGCTAAAAATTTGGAATTCCGAACTCGGAGGCATTCAAACCTCCCTGTAAACAACACAGGTTGCTGTTGGAGGATAATTAGATCACATTTCTGTAATTTCTGCCCATGGAGTGTAAGCTGGGGGAGGTCTTTGGAGCCCTGTGTAGATGTAAAGTAGACATAAAAGAGGAACCAGCAGGACAAAAAAAGACACCTATCTGATAAACTGTACAGAGAATGCTCCACAGAGGTTACACCAAGTTAACTTAATCCTGATCACAAAAGATAACCACCCACAAAAATGCAACTAATATGTAAAATTTTGTAATTGTGAGCATTACATAACACAATTAGTTGACACTGTACAAGTGATGGGATTCCATGAGTCATTGCATTGCATGTTCAGTTAGAGTACTACAAGAAACAGAATTCAAACACACAATTCTATATCTAACTACAACAAATAATGCAATTCATTCATCCCCCCCCCTTCCACGCTATTGTTAACTGCTACAATATCCTTATCCTGTCTCTGCATTTACAAAATTTTAAGATAATTCAAATCTTTTGACATGTCTTGTTGATTAAACAATATTGACACCCTTTCTATTTCATAGTTTGGGTAATGTGAAAAATAAATAGCCTGATGGCATTACAAAAGCAAATAGCGGCCACCCCATTTCCTAATCTGATTGCGGGTGCACCGGGTCTGGAGTACTGACAGACAAACAAATGCCTAAGTATAACCCCCGTCACCTATAACGGCACAGAATGAAATATAAGATTCATTCCACTACCTGGAAGATATTTTCTTTTTGAATTAAGTACCTGGCAACTGATTTAAAAGCCTTGGAATAATTTAAATAAGGCTCCGTAGAGGGAATATTGTGGAAGAAGAATTGAATATCTTCTGCACCCAACAGAACTGTGTACATCATTACACATTCATTACAATTTCAAATGTTTCATTGAGAGTTAGTTGTTTTTTGGTGAAAATAAAGTTGTCTGTTTGAATAGGATAAAGAGCTCATCCATTGTATAACAGGCAAAGAAAATCGCCCCCCTAACAAACAGATAATTTAGACCATAACAAAAAATTCCAAATAAGAGGAATATTACGTTGCTGTAATTACCATCCTAGGTTTAACTCCGACAACAGAATCATTTTACCATGTAGAATTTAATGGGGCCTTAATCAGTCGAGCACAGGTACGAATTGGGGGGAAATGGGCCTTTGTTAAAAAAGCGAGGAAATCAGTTATACTAGTCATCTGACCTACAATCACTACTGGGGTTTTAGGCTTTGTTTGCCCACTCTGTTTACATGGGTATTCAGATAACTCCAAAATGGGATTGTCCTCCAAATCCTGGGGTTTTTCATCAGAGGATCAATACCCAAATTGTACCTGCATACCTCTTCAACCACAATTTCATATTTGACTTGGTTTGCTCCGTTTAGCTGGCTCATATCTGACCGAGTGTGGAAGAGCTACCTTTAGTCTACAGATATACATGCTTAATGGACTGTAACATTTATAAATATTTCTCATAAACTGCATTAAAAATGAGTTTTCCATTTTTCCCCCTCTCAGGCTCTCTCATATAATGTTTTTCTAACTGAAAATGCCAAAAAAAAAAAATTCTACTTCTTGTGTCACATTGAAAGAATTTACAATGTTTCATGAAAAGGACTCCCCTCCCCAAATAAATCAAAAAGTCAATTCTAACATGGAGATCATGTCCTACACAAACTTTGAACTTTGGGCCTTACATGGAGATAAGAAAGACTGCACCTGAAAAATGCAAGTCTGATTGTGGCCAATCATTTCTAAAGAAATCTGCATATTCAGTTTGCATAAGGTTTTTTTTTGACCCTGTTTACAAATGCCTAACATCACAAGGAATCCCATTTCTAAACTGTTACCTAACAGGTGCTTAGATATTGGCCAATAGATTTAAAACCTCCATTTTTGTGTATTTTATTCTTATCTCACTTTACAATCTTTAGAAACCACTGAAACTCAAAACACATAATGAGTGCAGACACTGAGACACCAAAATTTTGACATAAATTCAATTTCGAATACCATCTTTACTTTACTATCAGAAAAAGAAGAATAGAAATATTCAAACAATTTAAAGGGGCATTAGCTGTGAAAGTGATGGCAACCATTTTTTCGTCAAAATCTCTCAGTGGCATAGGAATGTATATCAATGACTGATAAAACATTTATTTTGTACAAAAACAAGACAAACATGATAAAATTACGTCAGATACGCTTTTAGTGTAAAGAATTATATTTAAGGAAGAATTATTGTCTTGCAAGACAATAATTATTTGATCACCAAAATTACATATTCATGTGCCTGCTTTGAGGTTAAAAAGGGTTTGAAATAAATGAATACTGATGTAAGTACTGAAATGTAGAGCAATCTTCATTGAATTCAATTTTTGGTGACATAACAACATCTAATGCCCCTTTAATTAAGTAATTAAGATTATCATTAGGACCCAGTAGCACGAAGATGAGATAAGTTTAACTGACAGTTAACGTCCAGTTAATGCTATATACATGCAAGAGTTAACAGGAAGTTTACTGTCTGTTCAAGTTAACTAACCCTCGCACAACTGGTTCCTGATCTATATATGTACAAAAGTTACCAGTTTATGCTGACCTCAGCAATTTACCATCAGAAGGGCCAAAGTCCTGTGCATCAGTCAAATCACCTGAAATAAAAATCAATCTTAGGGATAAAAATTTCATAAAATACGACAACACCTTACAATGAAATACGGAGAATGAAAACACCAGACTAAGGAAAACTACACATGGAATATATCATAATTAAATATTTCAAATCAATGAATTTGATTAGGGTGTTTGACGATCCCTTCCTTTAGTTATGTTTTTCTACAATACTGTAGCCATATTGTTAAAATGTGATTTCTGCTGGAACCAACACACATCAGTGAAATGTACAAGTCTATTGTCACCCAATTCTGCTGAAGTTTCACATCTCTTGGTGATGATCATATTTTGATGACTTGTTAAAAAGAATTTGAGGGAATGCCAGAGGGGAGGGTGGAAGGAAATGAATGGCTTATACTACGAAAAACCATAAGATAAACCAAGTCCTACTCTCCCAAGTTCAAAGCACATTTCCTACAGAAAGAGTTTAAAACTAAGAAAATGAAAAAGTAAACAGTTTACTTTAGGGTTTGCTAGGTTTACAGTATGGCCAGGCTTTTGGCACTTGCCTGCAGCATTTCTTAAGTTCTGCCAGAAATGGTTGCCAGCACTACAGCACCAACACTCCTAATCTGAGAGCACCTGTCCTTACACTCAACAACACACTGCAATAAGAAGGAAATTCTGTGTAATGTAATTCTAAATTTTCATAATTTCAAATAACACACACACAACCAATAGAAAAGACTATACATATTTAAAGATGTTATGGCATTTTTAATCATAATGAAAAATCTCTTTGACAATTTGTAAATTTCCCCCTTAAATTTCCAATTACTGAGTCCCAAGCTTGTGACTGTGAACTTTGAGCCAAGATACTGTGTAAAAGTAGGTTAATAAGAATGGTCACAAGATGAACATATGGTAACCATAATAATGAAAATCTTAAAATGGAATGACTATGGAGCAGAAGAGGGAATAAAATAAACAGAATAAAATTCTATCCAGGATCAGCCGTATCAGTCCCATTACAAACATGTGCCATCAGATCGTAACATTCAGAATTCCGGATCCCAATATTCCAAAACATCAGCAGAACCAGAGATGAATACAAACAGTGCATTAAAGTCGGCAAACCCAGCTGAAAACACTTGTGTTTCATGAAAATGGATAGAAATGCTAAAAAATATGTCACTTGAGAAATCACGAGTATAAAGTTTATCAAACAAAATAGACAAAAAATGCCAGAGAGGAAATTCAGTCTGATAAGAACAAACCGAAATCCATTGTAAAAGGAGATCGAATAAAGACTGAAGAATGACACCAGGGCAAAGCACAATCTGAAATGAAGGAGACTTTGTAATCAGGAAAGAGGGTCGGCTTTAGATTGTATTAAAGGATCTGTCAGAAATAATGACCATGAAGAGTGGCAAGTCTGCAAAAATGAAGAGAAAGAAAATACAAAAGTGAAAATCTTGTACACACTTCAGTTTATAAATCACTTGAACGTCTTAATCACAGAGGAAAAGAGCTGTTCTCAAAATGCTTTAGGAACAACTGTTTCCAACTACCGGAGGAGAAAAAGAATTTGTTATATTTTTATGTACATTCTAGAAGCAAATTCATGTCATAAATTAAAGCACTAGTTCATTCAACTCCAATTATAAATATCTGAACCCCTTCTCACTATATAAAGTACACCACCATCTCTCAAACCTGTACTCACAGGACAATGTTCAAGTACACTGAACCCCTCTATCTCACCAATGTTCAGTAATCAACCAAAAAGTTGAGAAAAATAATCAAATTGAACCACAGACCAGGTAGTTTATGTTTTCATTATAATTCAATATTTTAATTTCCCCAACTCTGGACTCAAAAGTCAAGAGTTCACAAAATGTGATTTTTAAAAATGTTTGTAATTCAATATTAAGATGTGGCCATGCTGGTAAGAAAAAGCATGGCCAGTATATTTCCTGAAAGTAGCTATAATATATTCACGACTTGTAACTTAGCATTTTCCAGTCTCTTGAGATATGATATAAATGAGTTTTACTACGCATACTCCTCTCTCTGGCCTGAATGTCATGGCTTTTATCAGCGTCATATACAGATTCTTGTATATTACTATTTCATAAATAGTAGTTTTAGAACAAGAGGTAGATTGATCAAGATTTTTTAAGTACTGTAGATCACTTATATTTTGCAAGGATACAATGAAGTATTTTTTTTTCACGAGACATGACTTTCGTAAATCATTATTTATTCCCCAAGTCTTCTATATCTTAAAAATTTATTTGCGAGATCTAAACTTTTGCAAACAAGTGGTCTTGCAAAATTACTTGTAAATAATATGTTCTCACAAATAAAATATGATTAAAACAATTTCGATTCAGTCTCTTATGACCCTCCCTTATTCAGGGATTTAAGCTCTTGAATCGTCACAATGTAATACGTGTTTGTGTATTTAAATGGTTCTGAAGAAAAAATTCATTTGACCCCCTACATAATGCACGTCATACCTCACTTATTTCCCCTTCAGCTCAGGCAAGCTAAATCCAAAATTTTCGCATTCAGTGTCTTACCTTCCTACCAATATGTGCAACCTTTTACGATCTTCTCCCCGACAACAAATCCCCCACTGCCTGTAACATTGCATGCAATATAATTTACATTGATAAAACCAATACTTTTTTATGCTAAGTAAGAATAAATTCTCAGAACAACTTCAGTAATACAAACTGCGTCACCAGAGAAATCGGCAAGGAGTCCGAAATCCAGACTTTGTCTCCCTTTGTCTGTAGTCAAAACCCTTACATCACAAAGTCACATTCACGAGATCTTCTCCGTGTAGGCAATGATGGTTCAAAAGGCTAGACTGTCACTATATACTAAATTCCCTAAAAATGACAATATCAAATTTATATCTAGTTTTATATAATTTTCAAAACACCTGAATTTACATATTGATATATGTAAATTATACTTATCAAGTGTTTACTACTGTAAATTCACTCATTATCCAGGAGTCCGATTTTCGTTACTTTCAATTTAAGGACATATATATGTATATATAAATATATATATATATACTGTGTATCGTATATAAATATATATACTGTGTATCATACTCATGATTTTTTGTCAACCATGAAATTGAATGAATTATGATCCAATTATAAATGAACATTTGATCCACCTGATGAAATAAAGATTCCCGAAATTTCATCCAAATATGTGTGATGTTGATGATCTTTTTCTATACATCTGAAATACTTATTTTGATGACTTAATCAGGCTGCCCTGGTATATTTTCTATGCAGATTTTGAGACGTAAGAGAAAGATGCTAATAGACCCTACTAGACAAGCAATATAGCACAGTTACTGGCAGGTGTTCCAGCATTTAAAATTCTCCGAGTTAGGTTTAATACCTGCTCTTAGCTACACTTACCTGGCTCAGGTGTGATGGTGTCATCAGAATATCTCTCTATGTTATTCCCGAATTAATACTCAATCTCTCTCTAGTCTGAAAGGTTGAGGAAAAAATACTACACATCTCAATAACCATTGATGCAAGATTTTCCTTTTTCACATCCATTCTAAAATTCATATACAGTGTCCAAAAACTGTCGACAAGTGATCTACCCAAAGATGTGTATATACTTTTAAAAGTTTTATCTATATCAAGTTCATACATGCAGATTTCAACATATTCAGTTGGACAGCATTATAATAGATCATAACAGGTAGACAACATAAAGAGACCGGGTACTAGGTGTGGTACTTTATTTATCTCACGGAATAGGAAATGCTTTCCTTTGTAGGTTTAATAAAACTGTAAACTGTTAGATAGAGAGTGTGTACATATTGCTGGATAGAGTCTCAGCTCTGTCATGATTGTCTACTGCATAGATGGCTGCCATTGGTAAAATGAAGTGCCATCAGGAAAGAGAGTTAGAGAGGGTCCAATTTGCGTAATTGAAAAGGACAAGAAATTATTTCGCTTTTTATATCACAAAAGATCTGCCCTTTTTATTCACTCTGTGATATTTTCTCCCTCTTTGATATTTTCTTGGATATATATGCATGCTTATTCCTAAAAATAAAATATTTATGCCATTTAGTTTTACATACTCCAGAGAAATAAATGACAAATTCTTTTGATTTGTTACTTTTCTTGGGAGAATTTATATCTTACTTCAAAAAACCTCTTAAAATTTGTGTCATTATATTAATTTCACCTCATTAAAAATGACCAAAAAAATTAAATTAATTTAACATGACTACATAGGAGAACTATTTTATTTTCAAGTGCTATAAAATCCAGGAGTTTTGCACCCTGCCCCTCCCCCCAGCAGGGATCTGCCCTGGACCCACTGGGGGGCTTTCAGGCAGCCCCCTGCCTCATGAAGTTGCACCCTCAATCGGAACATCACTTGGCCTATTCCGAAGAAGGCCGAGTGATGTTCCGATTGGTTGGTGCAACTTAACTTCAATTTCCTGGATACATCCCTGTATTTGAGAAATGGCTCAAACTGACTTTGCAACAAAACCATGTGTAATCAAAGAAAACATGAAGCTATCAGTATTATTGTTCACAAAATTATGAATACAACTTCGCATACATTGGTAGTATAGGCCTATAATTTTTCCAAACTCACTACGCACGTGCACGCCATAATCTTCACTAGATTTACATCATTATCACCCCTTCCACTATATACACAAATAAATCGGTACAGCCCCGCATAATGAAATATTTATATTGCATCTCTCTATTCTTATAACTAATACTAGCCTATACTACGAGTACAATTTTTATTTCATAAATAGATCTACAGGCAGATTCTTTATTTAAATGCGTAATTACATGGTATGACACATATTTCATTTTTGCCATTCCAAGGCATACACAATTTACTTGGTACATCAAGTAAATTGTATTTGTTGATGAATGTATGAAACCTATGAAGAATTACATGATCGACAAATCTTTGATGTCAAGTCTTTCTCTTGGTCGAAATCTTGGCGCCACATTCAGTTGCTTCCGGAACATACACTCTTCAGTTCGAGGAGGTGTAATCGGTAGCGATCCGATTGTTTCCTCGTTGACTATTTTAAGTGTAAGTTGTTTTGCAAGTTCTCTTCTACTTTTTTATCCGCTGCATTTAATTTATAGCATTACTGATACATTGTGCTTCCTAAGGGTGTACGATTTTGAAATATTTCGGATGCGTATTATGTTACATAAATGCTTTTATAATTGATTATAAACGAGAATGTAGAGGAAATTCGACATGTATATGTTTTATGTTTAAACAGTGCACGGTCCAATGCAGACTTGCAAAAAGAAATACTGATAGAATAATATTTGTGCAATAAATAAATGTTACATGCGTACATATGCCACAAAACGGCCTTTCCGTGTAAAAGTCGAGTGCATCATTCTGAAACATGATTAGTCAATGAATAGGTAAACTGACATGGAATGTTCAACATATTCAGGTGTTTAATTAGAAATCACTGCCTGATATGAAAGCCACATGCACTTGTTATTAAACTTGATGTCAGTCATGTGAGAACCAGGAAAAAGTTTAAGTATGTGTATTTGTTACCCATTATTCACGACTAAATTCAAGATACCAGATATTTCATTATCCAGTTGTGTCCTGTGGAAGCATACAGTTAATTTCACATTAGTTTAACGAAAACAAGCATCAAATGAATCATGCTTTGTGAGGAACAGTGATTTTTTTCTTTTCATTGCTTCTCCTTGTGTATTGTTGTTTCATTATCTTTTGAGGTGGTTGCCATGGTTGACTCTGGTTGATACCTGTAATGATGTATATCTCACCATTTTCCTATTTTTTTTGGTCTGGGATAAACCTTAGGATCGTCAGTGGATTATGGCCCCTGTGTCCCCTTATGCATTGTAACAGTCTGATTAAAATCAGACCCCATACTCATTATTATATCGATATGATAATGAGTATGGGGTCTGATTTTAATCAGACTGGCATTGTAATAACTGATTTGTGACTTCTGCCACTCATATTGATGTCAAATGGATTGCAAAATCGTGTTTCATTTTCATATAGTCACATAAAGAATTTGTTCACATTTTATATCGTGCAATAATTCTGACCATGATTTGATACATTTTGTAGAAATCTCTTTATTCAACAGAATTATTTGATATATACTGATGAGCTTCAAAAATGCAATAGTGGATATTTTTTTAGTGTTATTTATGAATTCAATAGACAAATATCTGTGGTATAGTGTTTTTTAAAGTCTAATATTCATTGATTTTAAACGTCATTGTTATTCCCTAAAAAGCTTCATGTGAAATGGAAGTCAGGAGGGGTGCATCAGAAATGTGGTTCTGGTCGCTGATACCGGGTATGGCCACCATTAGTGTACTAATACTGGTGTGTAGCCAACGTGTCGTTGACTGACAGATGACAGACACTCTGCATGGTCCTTTGGGGAATGTTCTCTCACTCTTCAAACAATGCCCTTCCGAGTTCTCACAGTTTCTTTGGTTGGTGGCTGTGCATATGTTTAAACCCAGCGCATCCCAGTTCACAAATATTCATTTGGGTTGAAGTCCAAGAGAGTAGCGGCCCAATGAAGAACGTTGATGCCATTTGTTTAAAAGAAATTTGAGTCCATCTTGTGCACACACATTGTCCTGGACCAGTTGAAGAATGAATCCATTGCCTATGCTGTTGCGTTTACTAAATTTACACAGGCTGCAGAATTTCATCTACATTATTGTCTAGAAGTTAAGGTTCCATTCAAAATGACCAACTGTGAGTGAAAGATTGTGTTAATTGCACCCTAGACCATAACGCTACCGCCGTTTAAATCTGTTCTAAGATAAATGGTCCATTCGTCTTAGATTCAATGGAGGTACCGTGATGTCTATTCGCATGACTCTGTGTAGTCACAGATGCCATAAACCTATCCCGCAAACGGAGTTGTTACATATAGTCAACCAGGTCTCGGGCGATCATTTATCTGTCCTGTTTGACGAGACCGTGCAGGGATGAACATTAAAATGTCTTGCTACCCTCCGCTGACTAGTGCCTGCTTTGCAGCATACCAACATTTTATTGTTTAAAAGCGACACTCTAATATTTCATCTCTTCTTTTGATTTTGCACTTGCAATCACCAGCAGAATTGTTTTATTATACCCCCCCCCCCCCCCCCCCCCCCCCCCCCCCGGGGAACGAAGTTCGGGGGGGGGGGGTATATAGGAATCACTCTGTCTGTGCAGATTCGTGTCCAGGTCAACTTCTTTGTTCTTTGACATAGGCATACCATATTTGGCACACATATTTGGGGGTATTCTTAGTGAGCATTGCTCACAGTACGTCTTGTTGTAACAAGACTCATTTTTACCTTTTCATTAGTTTTGAATAGTGCCTGAAAAATTTCATGCAATGCTGCTCACAACTTGTGAATAATGATAGCGGGTGGGTCAGGTAAAGGATATAGAGAACCAGCATGATGTATGATGAGTGAGGTTTGCAATAGATTTGGTATTGATATTTAAAAGCAAATAAGTAGGTTCTTGAATTAATTTTCACTGTACAATTCCAATGTTTTTGCCTTTGATATCTTTACCAACTGCAACGCTTCATGCTGGCATACTTTTCATGAAGTGCTAATATGCTTCTTGGAGTGTGCGGGCGTAAAATGTCATAGTTCATGCCCTGGTGTGTTTTTCAAAAATGAAATTTATTTCTTTAATATATTATTAAAGCGTACGATACGAGTATCGTGATATTTAGATCTATTTCATCAGTATATTAATATTTCATCAATATATTATACTAGTGCTGACCAGCATACGGAGGAATTGATTTAATTGAATTCTTTTAGTATCAGATGTGCTGTGCACTGTCATAAACTTTATTTGAATTCCCATGATCTTTTGCCTGCAGATCACAAATTTCAAACTAATCTCCGGTGACGCCTACAAATGTAGCAATTAAGTATTGATTATTCTTCACAGAAGTTTTGTTGGATAAGTCTTTCAGATCTGGAATGGTACTCTTCTAAGCTGCATTTGAAGTACTCGACTGATATATATATATATATATATATCGCTGTGACATTATAAGAATTGTTGTAGGTCCAACCATGGATGAGGAAGATGCTGTAGTCCAACACAGGCCCCTGAAAAGGATGTCAACCATTGCCTATCGTGGTTACAAGAGGGAGCCCAGTAAAAGGTAATTGAATTAAGAAAAAATACAATTTCGAAGGTTCCTCCACACACTGTAGCCTGCATTTGTCTGGTGAATAGATGTAGCCTGCATGTTACATACCGTACACATCAATTCAAAATTTGTGGAGCCATTTAAAATTACTCGGCTATAATGTGAGTAGAATTCTATCAAAGACGAGTTCTCCTGTACAGGTGTATGGAGCTGAGATCTGTGAACTGAACAGAGGCACATGTTGTGGAGATTGCATCATTTCTAAAACATTGAAACCTTTTTTTCTACATAAACAGCTGATGTGTTTTGTCCAGCTGTATTGCTTTCTGATCTGCTGCCATTGTGTCATCGCTTTTTTAGTATTTTTGTTACATGCATAAACCTAAAGAAAAAAGCACAATTTGGGAACAATCTGCTAGCTAGCTATTGTGAACCTTTGTTAAATTGTAAATTATGACTAACAAATGGTTTAGAATACATATAGTTAAGTTATGTATATGTACAATTTTCAGTAAGGCAAACATTGAAATGTACTGTAAAAGCAGAATTTTTAGCAAGGAATTAATTTTGGCATTAAAAATCGAGATTGATGAGATCTCTAAAATTGAATATCACTAATATTCATTCCATACCGGAGGTTATCGCTACCTCTCTTGGAATTATAAAGTCACTAAGATTTAATGGAATAATTGCTAAATTTGTGTCTCACTAAAAATTCCACTTGTGTGGAATATGGATAAAATGATTTTGGAATTTCGCACTGCCTTGTACTAAACAAGTTAATCTCTTTTTTAGTTATTAGGTAAAGCATTGACATGTTTTGATTCTCTAGGTTCCTCTTGTTGCAGTAATGTAAATGGTGGGACATTTAGATCTTCATATGATGCAGATCCTGACAACACAATAAAAATCTGGAAGACACTTAGAATCCCTGCTTCGGACACTCGGTTTTGGGGGGAATTAAATGCTCTTCATCCCAACATAATCAAAGCAATGTCTGTCAGAGTCCTCTTAATAAAATTCATGCTTCATTAACAGACAGTCTATATTGATTATGTCTGTACAGAGGAATATCATGGCAATGTCACCTTTTGTCTTAGGACATGGACATTGACACTCCCGGCCATTGTTTAACCTTGCAGTCTATGCAACACGTGTTAGGAGAGTAGACTGATTTAAATTTTGAGGCTGTTCATGTTAGAATCATGCCCCATGTTTTGATGTGAATCGGAAGGTTACAACACATTAGAAGAAAACCATGCCCCACGTTTTGTTATGTAATTGCAGGGTGTTTGTCAACAGAAGTCTGATGCTGGAGAGAGTTAAGTTTTACGGATTCGACATGGACTACACACTCGCAAGTAAGTAACCGGGATGTGGGTAAAGTTGTTTCTTTGTGTGGGGGTGGGGGTGGGGATAGGGGTGCTCAGTCCTACTCGATGATAATGTTACTTTTGTGAACAAGCCGAGAGATAGGTCCGGTAAGGTGACTTATAGAAGATATTTACAAATGTCAAATGTAGAGGTTGCAAGTTATGTTTCTAATGTGTCATTACTTGTAAGAGTGGGTTTCATGCCCAGAAATAAAGACCAAAATGCTTCTGTTATAATAAAATACTAGTATCTCTCTCTCTCTCTCTCTCTCTCTCTCTCTCTCTCTCTCTCTCCCCCTCTGGTGCTGCCGGAATATTCCTGTCATTGTCTGTCAGAGGACTTCATTACCATAGTTTCTGTGCAGTTATTATGCAAGGCGCTGGTTTTTTTTTCTTTGTTGAAATCAATTTTGGATTTTTTGTGCAATAAAGTGGACTCTTGTCATTTTGATATATGAGGATGTTTTTGAAAATGGTATTTGCTGCAGTTTGAATTGGATTGGAATTAGACTACACAGAGATGTTCAATACCAAGTGTAATTGTGCAAAACACTCTTTTCTAAGGATAAAATCGATCATTGAGATTGGTGCCTTAGTATAACATGGAACGGAATCATTCTGGTGTACATGGTGATGTTTTTGAAGGGAGTTTCTGCTTCAGTTGAAATTGGATTGGAATGAAATGAGAGAGAACTAAATGAATTCTGCTGTAATTTGGACTTTATTATTTTAATATTCAGGGGTGTTTATCAACACAGCTTAATTCTGCTACATTTTGATATACAGGGGTGTTTGTCAACACAGCTTAATTCTGCTACATTTTAATATACAGGGGTGTTTATCAACACAGCTTAATTCTGCTACATTTTGATATACAGGGGTGTTTATCAACACAGCTTAATTCTGCTACATTTTGATATACAGGGGTGTTTGTCAACACAGCTTAATTCTGCTACATTTTGATATACAGGGGTGTTTGTCAACACAGGTTCTGCTACTGTACATTTTTTTTAACAGCAGAAAATGGTTTTACCATATCATTTTTTTGGGAGGGGTGGGGGGTGGGGGATGGGGTGAGATGGGGGGGGGGGGGGGTGTACAGATGGTGGACTTGGGAGGGAGAGACTTGTTTTGTTTTTTGCATAAGAAAAGTTAGTTTTAATTTTTTATGTCATAGATATTCCCCCCAAAATTTAAAGTAAACAACTCCAGAATACATTTTGTAACAGAACTCCTTCATTCGTGATTTTGCTATGCATGCATAATGATTTATTTCAAGAACAAACAAGGTAAACATTTCTGCATTGACAAAAATATGGGTTTAACATAGTACATGTAGTTGTTGAAAATGTATAGAAAACTCTGTGTACCAATTTTAAGGGAAATCAAATTAATGAGTACACAGTACTCATAACTCCTATAAGGAAATCAAAATTAAGAATAGGGCAAACACAGACCCCTGGACACACCAGAGGTGTGGGATCAGGTGCTTAGGAGGAGTAAGCATCCTCTGTCGATTGGTCACACCCGCCATGAGCCCTATATCCTGATCAGGTAAACGGAGTAATCTGTAGTCAAAATCAGTGTGCTAAGAATGGCTGAACAGCCGTTATGAAACATGTCAGACAGTATTTGACCCAATGATAGGTGTTGTAATGACAAACTAGATCGTTATAATGACCATAGTATTTGCAAAATGCTGACTTTAAATGAGAATGTTGAAACCCCTGTAACACCAACTTGTTTGTCAGTAGCCTGCCTCAATTTAAAAAGGATCATATGTTGAACAAGCTCTTAGAAATTTAAACATGAAACTTTACTTATTCATATATAATGATTGATGATTGATTGTATCTTGTTTAATGTTCCTCTTGAGAATTTTTCTCTCATATGAAGACATCACCAATACTGGTGAAGGGCTTCAAATTTAGACAGATGCTTGGCACTTAAGGCCATTGAGCAGTGAGGGTTCTTTAGCATGCCACACCTACCTGATGCTGAGCTTTTGGTGATGGGACTGTCACAACCTGTTTTAACGACTTAGATAGATAAGTAAATTAATACTAACAGAAGAATATACCTAACAGAAGAGGACCTGAATTGTTACATCAAATGAACATGTATAAAATCATCTGGGAAGCCGCTGAAACAAAACGGAAGACAAATTTGGTTATCTTGGACACCTGGATATCTTGAAGTTTTGTCAAATACCCCTGGAATTCAAGCTGTTGATATTTGACTGTAATATAAAAGATTTAATCCTTTATTTTTCAATAACATAATTTGCCTTGTATAGTATTGTGATGCCATTAATGCTTGTCATTTTTGTTTTACATTCATCATATTAAAAATATGATAAAAGCATGTTATCAAATGATCAATTAAATTATAAGATATGAAATATCAAACAAAATAAAAAGCAAGACACAAAGTTTAAATTTTAATGTTAATGCTTTTATTTAAAAATAATAAATACCCAGTGACTGTTAAATATTATTTCCTGACAAGAAAGAAAAAGAAAATTGTTTGCACTTTTTATATAGGAAAGTATAATATGCATAAAAAACCTTTTCTCTTTATTTTTTTTATGATATATCATTATACACCAAATTTCAGAAAGTCTTTTTGACCTTTGTGTGTGTGTGTGTGTGTTTTTTATTTCTCTTATTAATATACACATCTAATATATAATATAATAATAATATGCACATCTAATTTCATAGATATTAACATTATTTTGCCCATTTTCTAATGTATTATTTTTTTTGGTTATAAAATACACTAATTTTACGTAAGATGAAATAATCCTCTGCGTTAAAAATAATGTTTGTAGGGGGGGGGGGGATGATGGTTATAATTATGTTACATCGCATGCAACAGGACCATTGCTGTGTCCTAATTGACGTTGTACCAGCCTGCTCCATGATCCAGCAAAAACAGGTTTTTCTACGGTAACCAACAAGCATTAAAGTACACTGTGTATAGTGAGGGTCGACAGAGGATGATGGTCAGGTGATTTCTCAAACTGACTGAAAAACAAGGATAGGATAGGTATCAAAGTAAACAGTAACTGAAGATGAGATCATCCTGTTCATTTAAGCTGACAATTAGCACGCACCAGTTGCTTAAATCAAAAGGTCAATTGAACAGACACAGGAACACATATCATGTTCAATGTGGGCCGTTTCTCCCGGTTTTGAAATATTTTGTTTTGTTGCCTTAAACTTTTGGGAATGACAGACTAAAACATTGAGGTTTTTTTTGTTGCTAATCTCCTTTTTTTCTGTTTTAAGAAATCGCTCTGATTTAGATCAGGTATGAATTTTCTTAAGAATCATGTCACTTTTGACAGATTCTTTATGAACTAGACAGTTTATTATCTTTTTTTTTATTAAATAGGTACAAGTGTTACCAACTGTAACCTTATTTTTCAGAGGTTTTTTTTTGTCACGTTAAACAAAAATTGTGAAATGATAAGAAACCTTTTGATGCCTGTGCTCGTTACTGATTGTCGGGGATTACGATTTTGGAACCTTACCCATTTGTTTTGTGTTCTTTTTGTAACTAGATTTACACTCTTCTATGTAGAATAGTGGTTCTTTTGAATTAACTTTTGTTCTGTAAGAAACAGTGTGCAGTTACTCATCAGATTTTGAAGTGATTTATGGGTCCTAGTGTATCGTATGATTTTTCCATGTAAATATTGAATCTATATTTTCTTACAAAATTCATTTTATAATTATTTTTTTTTTATGTTTTAAATTTCTTTTTTAAATGAATTGATTCATATATTTTAACCTTTTATGATTATTTTATAGTTTTATATTTCAATATTTTTTTTTACTGTAAAAAATATGATTATGAGTACTATACCACATCCTTGGGCCTATTTGGGTAGTTAGTGGTAACCTAATGTAACCTGTGATAATGTCAGGGTGTTGTAACTTCTGACCTTATATTGCTTCTGCAGAATTAAGGTTGACATTTGCCATTTGTTTTCCTTACAAATGTAGCATGTGGCAGTTTTATTCTGAGTGCAGGCATGTGAAGCAAAAACGGTTATTTACCTACACTGAAGCTCCGAGACTCATCCCCTTCTACTGTCTCTCATAAAAGCCCCCATACATCAGCATTAGAATTGAAATATTTGTCACTGTCAATTCTGAAGATTCTAAAACTTGCTAAACTGTGGACGACTTCATTGTCTGGGCATTTACGAATCAAGATTCTCTCGTAAATAATGTACAAGTATTTGTTTACATTGCCACTGTTTCCCCCAGTGACTTATTCTGTAGAGAGGAGTGGTAATTTCCCCCAGTGACTTATTCTGTAAAGGAGTGGTAATTTCCCCCAGTAACTTATTCTGCAGAGAGGAATGGTAATTTCCCCCAGTGACTTATTCCATAATGGAGTGGTAATTTCTCCCAGTAACTTATTCTACAGAGAGGAGTGATAATTTCCACAGTAACTTATTCTTTAGACAGGAGTGGTAATTTCCCCAGTAACTTATTCTGTAGAGAGGCATGGTAATTTCCCCAATAACTTATTCTGTAGAGAGGAGTGGTAATATCCCTCAGTAACTTATTCTGTAGAGAGGAGTGCTAATCCCCCCCCCCCCCCCCCCAGTAACTTATTCTGTAGACAGGAGTGCTAATCCCCCCCCCCCCCCCCCAGTAACTTATTCTGTAGAGAGGAGTGCTAATCCCCCCCCCCCCAGTAACTTATTCTGTAGAGAGGAGTGCTAATCTCCCCCCCCCCCCCAAACTTATTCTGTAGACAGGAGTGGTAATTTCCCCCAGTAACTTATTTTGTAGAGGAGTGGTCATTTCCCCCAGTAACTTATTCTGTAGAGAGGAGTGGTAATTTCCCCAATAACTTATTTTGTAGAGAGGAGTGGTAATTTCCCCAGTAACTTATTCTGTAAAGGAGTGGTAATTTTGTTTTAGTTATAAGCATATCTTGTTATATTCACTTTTCCCCCATAGTTTTGTAAAAATGGAATATAGGAAATTTAAAATCAGTTCTTTAGAAGCAGTAATTTAATATTGGTTGTTGTTGCCATGTTATTTGATAATGGTATATAGAGCAGAAAATCTGCTTTCCTTATAAATTCAAAATGCAAAGACTGCATGTTGAAGAATTTGAGAACTACGAAGTTAAATTTTTCAGGTTTTATTATTGCTAAAATGTATTGCAGTTTGACCTATTAATATATTATGAAGCTTGATCTTTATATTATGTTGAAATTCAATACTAAATGACTTGATAAAATGGAAACCTTCATTAATTTTCCTGTAAAATTTCTATTGAAGTGTTATATTCACTGTACTCATGATTAATTTACATTATTGGAAAACCATATGATATTAGATCGTTTTTTTGTGGATATTTCTTTTTTCTTTAGTATTTACAGCTCCTTAAGGATAAATAACATGTTGTTATAATGGCCGACTTCCTGTTGAATTATAAATGAAAAATATATATCAGTAACATATCTCTTATTCTTTTCATCCTTATATCGCCAGGCTGATTAGCCCAAGGGGTGAACATTTAATGGCTAATACACAGATCATGAAATTTCTACTAAAACTGCATTTTTTTATTGTACATTTCTATGACATTTTTCTGTGATCTGATAAATATCCTTAATCATAACAAGAGACATTTGATCAAATTCATGCCTTTTAATACTCTCCTTAGATGTGTCTGATATAAAAAATATTCTTCCCAGTTTTATTTTCTGGTTGTTTTAATTGTTCTTTATATTTGAATGAGATAATTACAATCCTAATTGTTTTTGTAATATTTAAATCAATTCTTCACTTCCATTTTGTTTTGAGATTCTCTTTTTGTTTTTCCATGGTCTATTTTTTTTTTAAAGAATCGTTCTGTAAAGTTTTTATAAGGGCCACCTTATTGCTAAAGCATTGAGTATCCATGGATATGCAAGGAATTTCATTTTTTTCCCCCTGTAATAAATAATCCATGCAATTATTGGTTTCCTCAGAGTGGAGGGAGGATTGGAAAGGGGACAGGTTTCATCAAGATTTAGGTGATTTAAATGTGCTTCATATCATTTCATGTTAACTGCATTAGCCTACTGTTCAGGCTTGAAGTAATTGATTTTGTTTATGCAGTAGAAGGAGAGAAAGCTTCATTACTTGGGGAATATGAGGGCAGTAATTGTCTATAAGTTGTGAGACGTGTGTAGTGTGTAATTGTTCGTCTTGCTTGCTGGGAAAATTTGTTAAATTGATGACATTGGACTGAATGACCATATTTGGACTGTGATCTGTAAATTTACCGACCTCTAACACTGCGGCTGTAGGTAGAGACTAGCTGCAATAATGTAGTCCTTTCCGATTTTTTCAAATTTTGATCTTTTCAGAAAAAAAAAGTTGGAGAGGGCAGCATTATTGCAGCTGGAGGCAGTGATGAGCCCATGGACTGCAATGTTTTTATTCATTTCTTACTTTGGAATAGTAACACTTTTGTCTTATTATACTAACTGCTTTATTTTTTCAGCAGTTTACAAATTTATCATTGAATCTGGAAGATTTAATTAAGATTTTGATACTCTTATTCTTATACCGCTTGTCTATATACACCATCTATTGTGTAATTATATGACAATTGTACTAGATACCAACAACAGGGAAGGAACTCATAAGCAGCAAGAACTAGTTTCCAATCCTTTTGTATATTAAACACATATATACAATTAATATATTCAAACCAATGTTCTAGTAACACTGAAACTCTCGGTTTTGAACATCAGCATGATGATTATTTCCAGTTTAAGCTGTTTAATTGGTGAGAAGTAAATTTAGTATTGGGGAAAAATGAAAACGAGCGAGACTTTTAACTTTAAGGGAGTTGAAGTTTTACTGGTAATGCAGTCACTTGTGAATTCTTCATTGAAACCTTCTACACACAATGCCTGAGGAAATGTTTTTGCCTGATTTTCTTGACATTAATCTGGGAGCCCTGTAACATAAGTGCCCTTTGTGCCTCATGCTCATATCAAAGAAATATGAAAAAGTCTGTCTCCTTGTGTAAATGTATTCACAACATTTTTACATTTTCACCAAAAGGAACAAATTAATACTTGGTGCTAGGAGACATGTCATCTTTTGTGTTTCCTTTGTTGGTCCGGCTCTCTGATCTCTGAGATCATCAAAGATAAGATTATAGCACTCAATACCTTAATTATTCCGGAGTTCACTAAATAATTTGCTGTATCTCTCGATTTATCAAGGTGGTGTTAAAATTCCCATAATGTCCATTTATCTTTATTTGTGGGTAAATTGTGTTGATTTTCTCAACAAAAGTCAGGCGGGTTTCTGGTATGGGTGCGGACTTAAATAGCCCAGGTGAGGGTCACATTAGAGAGTATCGACATTGTGTAGTCCACTGTGTGCTGAAAGTTCCCAGGTGGCGCCAGTGTTTAATCTGTATAATGTCCATCCTTGAGGAACAACACTCCATAATTCATTTTTTTCTCATCTTTCATCGTCTGCCATTACCTGGTTCTCCATCTCACCTACTGGCATACTTCTGCAGGACCAGCTAATTTGTTTTGAAATAGACTTTTTTTGTAAAAAAAAAAAAAAAAAAAAAAAAGAATGTGTTTACTCTTATGCTTTCAAAATGATATACTTTTCAAAGATATGTTTTGCTGTTTTTGTTTTGCATACTAGGAAGAAAAAGTTCATTGTCTGATGGTGCCATTTGTTTGAATGCTGTCACAATGAAACAGTTTAATTACTGAAGACGGAAAAACCAATATTCTGATTTATAGGCTGTACAGTGACCCACCTTTATGAATATAGATTTACGGAACATGAATTATTCAGTCGCTGAAATTGTAATGAATTTATACCAAAAGATTTAGCTATAAATTCAAGTGAAGAAGAGACGAAATCGTAAATAAGAGATACTCTATTTCATCAAAGGTCAAAACTACATCCGTTGTGTCGTATTACTGTGCATTAAGTTTTAGATAAAACGTAACTCAAGAAATAACAATAAAAAAACGCGTAAAGATTTAATACTATATCGCCACCCCCATCAGATTGAATGTAAATTTCTGCTGAGTGATTTCACTTTCTTGTGTTGGTGTTCGATGTCGTGGACATATAAGGTGTTAATTTTCAGCATACATTTCATTTTCACAGTTTGATAATTGCTGATATTATAGAACGGGTTTCAGTGTCTTTTATTGAAATAGACCCTTCATTTCCAAAATGAATCTGCATATTAAGTCTTATTTATATTAGGTATGTGGTTCTCTGATTTATGATGTGATCCTTGAAGACAACTTGCTGAAGATTATTGTAAAAATCAGGTTAAATTCAGGTGTCTCCTTGCAATCATCATGGGATAAAAAGGTGGCAGGTAATTTAATTTCTCCCTTTATGCAAGGCCAATATCCATAGCAATGAATTCAAAAGGAAATAAATTGATAAGAGAGGAAAGACCAAATTGTAGTACATATGATTTGAAATTCAAGAGCAAATATTTGCAGTTAAGAGTGGAGAAAAGTTTGGTGCCATTAGGGGAATAGGTATGCCCTACTAAAACACAACAATGAAATACATTATGATTGCAATCCAAATGTTCTGAAAAGATAGGCCCATCCACTGATCTACAAAGACAGCAGAGCAATAGCCGTCTTGAATTTCATTCATGATAAAATTTGGAAAAACCACATTGTGAATGACAAATAATTGCTTATCTAGGTGGACTTGACCTATAAAAGCACATGTGAAGTGGTCACAGCTCAGTTAAGTCAATGCCTTGATGGTTTTGAGTGGTGTAAATCTGTAGGAGATAAAGGCTGTCCAGGAAGTGACCATTCTCTATGGTCCATCCTTACTGACAGGATGGGGACTTTATGAGCTTCTCCATACTTTGTTGTCTAGCTGGAGGCAGGGTAGGGAAGATGGTGTAAAAGATTTTAATGAGAACTCCCAGGAAATGACTGACGGGGAATATGACATAACATTGATTTAGAATGGGTATCAAAGAATTATCATATGGGTGCACAAGTCAACACTGGCAGTTTATGTGCTAATTAAGGACACACAATCTCACATATCTCTGTCAATAAATTAGCATTGAAACTTACATCTACTAGTCTTTGCACACTTTACAAAATACAGAAAAAAAGTACTTTTCCTGTGGTTTCGTGCTTGGTGACCTGCAAATCTAGCCCACGTGGAAATAATTGCAATCTAAATTCAGACTTTTTGTCAAAAAGACATGTGTTTTCATGCAAACAGAAGTCATTTATATTTGGTTTACATACTTGTCAACAGGTGCCTGTGCCTGTAGTGTATGTGACAGTGATTAAAGGCTCAGAAGTACAAGAAAAAAGTCTTAATTGTTTTGGCATTTATGTACATGTAAAGAATTGTTACAGAATTCGATATGCATTACAGTATAGCCATATCTCTTAGACATACCATTATATTAATATGCAGTTATATGAAATGTTTAATACAGTTATTTTGATAAAAAAAAAATGAAAAAAAAAAGTATTGAAGGAAAAGAAACACCAAAAGGTGACAGTCTGTATCATAGTGTCTACACAAAAAGAGTGGGTTTTTTTTGGGGGGGTGGGGGTGGGGGATGCATAAATGCAAAGATTACATAGTACATGTATAGAATTAGTACATGTTGAGAGTTAGTATATGTATGTAGATTTCGCACCATTGTCTGATCTTAAGGTGGGTGTTTTATGTGACCTTAACCTTTAACTGGTGCTCAGAAGCAGATGCCCTGCCACAAGCTGTGTGATTTATAAGGTCAGAATACACTATGGTCAGGACAAATTACCTCCCCTGATTGGTGACCCTTAGTGAGCTATCAGAAACACATCATAAAGTGGAACATCCATAGACCGTACTGTGTGGTTCTTAGTACATTAAAACATTGTGGAGAAGTAGATTTAGTTGTACATGATACAGTACTTAGTATTGTCAAACTGTCAAACATTGTCGAGAAGTAGATTAATTGTACATTATACAGTACTACTTAGTATTGTCAAACTGTCAAATGTAACATAAATTGTTAAATCAACAAAATAGAAATTTAATATTTACAGGAAAAATGGAATCTGAAGTGCATGTGTTAATGTTAAAGATGATTGTGGACGATCTTTCTAACGTGTATGAATTAACAATATCTAAGGACAGAATATTGATTTTGCAAAAATTACAACTATTTCCACCACTTCTATCAATCTTGATCTGAATAAAGGATTTCATTTAAATCATGATGTATTTTCTTACAAAAGATAAGATAAAAAACCCACAAATATTGCGGGTCCTGGAATGCCTTGGTACAGTATAGTGGTATTGTGATGGTATCATACCTTCGTACCTGGGGTGAGGGTTTTCTCATCTGATGTATATACAAGCTTTCAAAGCTAAATCTGTTTATTCAACCATTTCTTCGGAAACATTTGATAATAAATTGCGTGTATCAGAGAATGTGCTGAAGAATATGACTAGATCTATGTATTTTTTACTATCTTTAAACCACTGCTTAACAAGAAAAAATACAAAAGCCTAGATTGCTGTTATGCTTTGCATAGTTTTTGTTTGAAAGAAAGACGTGTACTTAACAGACATGAACAACTGTCAGCTCTTAAGATGAAAATACCAAATCTTATGGCCACACTCCCTAAAATATTTGTAAATAATGTATTTTGCAATTAAACTGAATAACTCTGTGGTATAATTTATTGTTTTCTCTTTTTAAATATTTTTTTTTAAAGTTCGGTTTGGTATATCAATTAACCTAGCAATTGTCTGCCCACTGATGTATATTCTTGACATTAAAGAGATGCATATAATATTCTTCATAACTTTGAAGGGATGGGAAGTTGTTCCTAAGTTTTCCGATAATTATGTCAGCATAAGCGATACATGTATGAATAATTTTGAATGGGGGGACTTTTTAGTGCATGAGTAGATATGGAAACGAGAATTTTTGGAAATTATATCTGTGGAGTTAATACTCCCAGGATAGGGAAGTTCTGAATTTCATCACACAATAATTAGCTTGATTGAATTTATAATTTTTTTGGGTGATATTTACCAGGTCCATTGAACATTACACATGCAATGCAAATATGCATTGTAACTTCCATACACTTATGTAGAAAACTACATAATTTTTTGTGTGGCATTATTTTTTATGGCTGCGACACCACAAGAACTCGCTTCCGCCCTGTATATATTATCTAATTAGACTGCTCTTATTTAGATTCAGTGGTAAAACCCCTGGACTGCTATATTGTAGACATTTTTGGTTAAAATGTTTGGGTTTGTATCCAAAAAGTGAATTAATTTGCAGGAATTAAAAAAAAAAAAAAATTCATACTAAAACTTAATTCTCTTACATTGAAGCTCAAGTTTTAATTGTTACAGTTTTAACTTTTCACCAAATGGATGAAATTTAATATCCCTGCAGTCTTGTCTGCTGTTTCTGCAATATGACACCATCTTCGTAATGACACCATGTTGAGAAGTCTTCCCATAAATATAGATTGTGATTACTTGTTTTTATATCATTCAGGTTAAAATAATATTTGATTGCAAGATTGACATAATAAAACTTTTCTGTGTATTTGCAGTGTACAAATCTCCGGAGTATGAAACCCTTGGATTTGATCTCATCCGGGATGCCATCGTCACCATAGGATATCCAGATGCCATTAAAGAATTCAAATATGATCCTACCTTTCCTATTAGGTCAGGAAATCATATAAGTATTATATCTATCAGATTTTATTACCCAGAGTACTTTAAATTGGTTCTCTTCCCTCTGTTTTGTTGGCAGTCTGTTATTAGGAAAGTGTGCTTGTGTACAATGTCATCACATTAGTTGGTAGTGGGTGGGCTGTTTGTATATGAATTTGACAATGCGTGTACTATGTCATCACATGTGACATGTTTGCACATGAACTTGTGTACTATGTCATATCATATCAGATGGTAGTGAGTTGACTGTTTTTGCGGGAACTTGTGTACTATATGTCATCAAATTAGTTAGTAGTCGATTGGCTGTTTTGTATTGTCATAATTCTCTGTATTTCAGTCATGCAACCAATTATATTCTCCCATTACTAAGACTTAAAATTAATATTGGGGCAAATGTAATCTTGGCAATGTGGATATACAAGATTGTAACAGCTGTTTCACTTAGAAAAAAAAGGAAGAAGTTAAATCTTGTTTTTCACTTGGCAGTCTCCAGATTTGTTTAAGATGTATCCCAAAATGAAACAGTGCAAGAAGTTTTGAAAATAACTGACAGAAGACAAAAAATTATGATTGTTTGAAAAATATGACTGTCTTCTACAGAGATGTTTTCTTACCTAGATGTTTATTTTCAATTTTTGAAAGCTATAAATGTAAATTAACAATTAACGTAAGCTAAAGAAAGAAATAATTATTCAGTCTGATGCTTTTTTTCAGAAATTATTTCTGTAGCCAATGTATAAATGCCAAAACACTTGACAAAGATTCATTCATATATTAAATTAGAAAATTTGTGGTGATGTATAGTGTAACGTGAAGGATTGAATCTGTTAAATGTTTCTAAACGGTGAGAACTTAGTCTCTAATTCAATATTGACCAAGTAGAAACATAAAAGGCATCTAACACTCTATAACAGTGTTGGTGTCTAGCTGTAATGCGGAATAATTCAATAATTTGTAGACTGGGAAACAGAAGTCGGCCATGGATGTTTACAATCCTTTGATTCCACTTTTCTTTTGATTTATGTATCTATAACCTATGGGATGCCATGTTAATTCTTTGCAGAACTTTCCCTGGTTAATGGAAGTAATGCAAATTAAAAACAATTAATCCATGATTGGGAGGGATTTTTTCGGGGATTGGCATATGGTACGTCTTCGAGCCGGCATTTGAGTACTGGAAGCCCAATTATTCATACGTTATGAAATATTTGCTGTGGATTTTTATTCATCGCAGATGCTAGACACTTGTATATATTTTTTTAAGGTTCTGGAAATAAAAATAAAGTGAAGGACCCCCAGTTATAGAAAAAGAGATAGGAATCGCATATTAATTTCACGCTACGACTTCGTAACTCCAATTTAGTCGGGAAGTAAAAATTGAATTTCCACATGTGCAGTTTCTCTCTTGAAAGCTGTTAATGTTACGATTTTCTTAATTAAAATCTGCTGACTATTTAAAAACAAACCTTTTTTACATTTAAATTATGCGATCTGATCAGAGAAAGCAATATATTTCATTAAGATCAGGGGAGATAATAAACCCACTCTACACAAGACTAGTAGGGTTTAACTATTGAAGTGATGATGCATAGTCTGCATCCCGGAGATGCTGCTTTTTGGGGTTTTTTTTCAATTAAGTTTGACACAAGATTTTTTAAAAACCTGCATTTAATGTAAACCAGTGGCGTCACTTCTTGAAAATACATAAGATTTCAATATGTTTTTCTTTTTGTGAGCACGCTTCCGGCAAGAGTCGTATATATCAACATATGATGCTATCGGGTGTTGAGGTTTTTTGGTAACACTTGATGTGCATTGCAGGATACGGTTTATCAGTCACGTCCCACTAAGGACTTCCCCCCAATCACCTTCTCTTGTAGAAAATTAACTTCCTGTTTTATGATGCGATAAGGAATTGACATACAAGTTGAGTAATAATGTTGAGTTTTCTTTTTTTTTTTTTTTGCGAAAAGTGAAAGAATATTTCATTCAAGAAATGCTTATTCAACATTAATGGTTCCTCCTCCCTCCCCTAAAAAATTTGAAAACTACCTCAAACAAAGAAAATTTATAACTTTCATGAAATTTAAGGGAGTTTGAAGTGGTACAAATGTGATAGAGTGTGATCAGATTCTGAGTGAAGATTTATACAAAGAGAATTGCATGCTGGGATCTTGTTTGTCAACAAAAGAAGTTTGATATTTTATCATCAGCACAATTAAAACTTGTCTAACTGATGATGTTCAATACAAAAATATTATGTTCTCTTCCACATTGTGCTCTATGTATTCTACACCTACAAGGTGGCACTAAACTTGGAATATTATCCAGTATTCCAGCTATCCACACCTACAAGGTGGCACTAAACTCGGAATATTATCCAGTATTCCAGCTAGTTTCTAATTTAATTAAATTTTCATACCCCAGAGATCAAAGATAAGTTTTTTTTGGTTGAGTGTTTTGTTGGTAGTCTGAGGCCTACTATATGGTGGTTGAGTGTTTTGTCGGTAGTCTGAGCCCTACTATATGGTGGGTGTCCTATAGTGATCACTCTGCCAGTACTTTCTATGGTACATGATGACTTAAGTTTCCTTGGACATATTTTCATAAATTCTAAATATAGTACTTTGATTAAGCAGAGGATGACCCCTTTCGATTTATTGGCTTTGTTATGGGACTATGATATTGTTAATACTAATACGATGATAGCACTTTATATGGCACATTTTAACTTGAGATTACTTGAGAATATTTTCATAGATATAGGCATGTAGTAGTGTTTCACAAATACATCTTAGAATGATGGCCAGGTTACCCCCTCCCCCCTCACTGAGATTACATTCTAGGTTACCCCCTCCCCCCTCACTGAGATTACATTCCAGGTTACCCCCTCACTGAGATTACATTCCAGGTTACCCCCTCCCCCCTCACTGGGATTACATTCCAGGTTACCCCCTCCCCCCTCACTGAGATTACATTCTAGGTTACCCCCTCCCCCTCACTGAGATTACATTCTAGGTTAACCCCCCCCCCCCCCCTGCTGGGATTATATTCCAGGTTAGATCACACCTGCTGGTATTACAGTTTATAAATAGTATGTAACACTAAGCAAAGTTCATTAGCACTTAACATACAAGGACTTTTTTTTTTGTTTCAGAGGACTGTGGTTTGATATGGAATATGGAAACATAATAAAAGCAGATCCGTACGGCAACATCCTAGTATGTGTCCACGGCTTCAAGTTTCTGAAAATGTAAGTTAAAAAAAGGTACAGTATGACTAGGCTGCTGATTGTACAGTATGTCTGTATTGGAAATGTGACTGCATATTGTTCACATTTATAAACCATGCTATGCCACCTTATTGTGTCATACAAATCCTATTCCTGGTGCTAGAAAGAGGCACGAGGATAAGATATTTATATCTTGTTGTATTACATTTTCAACAGGGATACATACTATAATTCATCCATTAAATAAAGACGATATTTTGACTGCATTGAAAATAAGACCTGATTGTGACGTCATGTTAACGGATAGTGGCGTTATGTTGTGCATTACTATACATCCTTTACGATTTGAAATAAACATGTTCTGAAACCAAAGAATATGTAATAAACAGAAAATCCAATGCTTTGTAGTTGAATATGGGTGATTTATTGAAGCAGGAGTGAAAATACACACACACACACACACACACACACACACACACACACACACACACACACACACACATATATATATATATATATATATATATATATATATATATATATAAAATCATCCTGCCCTAATGCTCCTGAAATGAATTTCATATCCAACTATGAAGCATTGCTTATCCTCTATATAATTAGGGAATGTCAAGGCTGTTGGTATTATATCTGTCTATATTTAGGGAATATTCAAATGTCAAGGCTGTTGGTATTATATCTGTCTATATTTAGGGAATATTCAAATGTCAAGGCTGTTGGTATTATATCTGTCTATATTTAGGGAATGTCAAGGCTGTTGTTATTATATTTGGCTATATTTAGGGAATGTCAAGGCTGTTGTTATTATATTTGGCTATATTTAGGGAATGTCAAGGCTGTTGGTATTATATCTGTCTATATTTAGGGAATGTCAAAGCTGTTGGTATTATATCTGTCTATATTTAGGGAATGTCAAGGCTGTTGGTATTATATTTGGCTATATTTAGGGAATGTCAAGGCTGTTGTTATTATATTTGGCTATATTTAGGGAATGTCAAGGCTGTTGGTATTATATCTGTCTATATTTAGGGAATATTCAAATGTCAAGGCTGTTGGTATTATATCTGTCTATATTTAGGGAATATTCAAATGTCAAGGCTGTTGGTATTATATCTGTCTATATTTAGGGAATGTCAAGGCTGTTGGTGTTATATTGGTCTATATTTAGGGAATGTCAAGGCTGTTGGTATTATATCTGTCCATGTACAATGACACACCACGACATAGTCACATTCACCAGGATAAAATTTGATTTAACCATTTTAATTTGACCTTAACCTCATTTTAACCTCATTTTATGATTTTCATTTAGTTTGACCTCATGACCTTGGAGTTTAACCTACTTTTGAAAATCTTTAACCTTGGCTATAATGTTTAAATGCTTAGTGCTAAGGCCTTCATATTTCATATGTGTATTCCTTGTGACAAGACCTTTCTTTTGGTACCAGAATTACCTTGTTAACATACGGAGGCATCCATGTTTCACAAACACATCTTGTTTAATAAATGTTAGATAGATCTAATATCCCATTCATAAAGATGCATTAATCAGTTCAAACTCATTAGCCATGCCTTATTTTGATGACATGCAGGGCATTAATTTCTGGTTTTAAAAGTTTGCCTTACTATTATTCTACAGTAAAACTCATTTGTCTTCTAATGAAGTACTTTAGTTATGCTTTATTTCCTCTAGTTATTTGTAGAATGATTTCTTTAGAGAAGTGGACAGGCATCTAGGCTATGCTTTTCCACTTCTCTAAAGAGAATGGTGGAACGGCAGCTTGAATATTGCAGCGTGATAAACGCAGGAATGGCTGCTTAGTTCATGTCTTGCTGGAGGTTTGACATTGATAAATGAGGCAAAGTGGGTATCCAATTTTGTTAAGAACCAAAGAAATCGTTTTAATCATTCCTTGATAACAAAAAATACATACGAAAGAATTTTTTAATGTATACAAAGTTGTGATACAATTGAAAATGACTGTTCAGTCCGTGGGTGAATTGAATCATAATATTTTAATCCTTTTGTTTTTTGTCTAATAATACCCTACAGTTTAAGAATTTTGCAGTGATTTTCCAATATACTGGCAATATGGCATGTTTTACTTAGCAAATTGTTATGAGTTTTCTGGTCGCGAGCACGACAGAAGTCCTGCCACGTAGTGTATAGTGAAGATTTAGTAAAAAGTCGCATGTTTCCCGGCCGCAATCTGAGCACGACAGAAGTCCTGCCACGTAGTGTATAGTGAAGATTTAGTAAAAAGTCACGTTTCCCGGCCGCGATCCCGAGCATGACAGAAGTCCTGCCACCTAGTGTATAGCGAAGACTTGCTGAATGTAGAATCTGCATGACAGAGTAGGCGGGGCATATATGAAAAGTGGCACGTACTATGAATAAAAAAGAAATGCATAGTAATTAAATATTTTATATTATATTTTCATAACAATTAGAGAAATTAATTAGTTAAAATGTAATTTGCAAGTAGTAACTGCTAGTTTGTAGGGTATATATGGGGAGTAATCGATTGAAGCATGTGGTGATTTCTGCAAAACATGTTGACTTATCATAATTATTGTGCTTCAATGTAATAATCACTTAGTACTGGGTACTAATCATTCATCTTTTTAGGTCATGTCTGACTAAATCGTTGCCAAAGTAATGCCTAAAAATTTCAGTTTGTTGCAGGTTGTACTTAACTTCATTAAAGGTCATCAGAAACCTTTAAATAGATAAACTGCTTGACAACTTAAACCCGAATTAAAGGCCACAGAAAGTAAAGATGATAGAAATCTGCTACATGTAAATGTTTAACACAAATTAAGGTGGTAAGTGTCTATTTAGAGCTGATAAAGATGTTTTTTTTTTAAAAATATCTCTTTAAATGTATCAGAGTCACATACTTGGAAAATCTATTGCGAGTTATGGTTTACGTGAAATAAAATAATGATGCAAAGCCCAGATGCTGGGGTTTTCAGTGGTATGAAAGTTGATGAATAAAAGGATATCGTTTTTGTATTTGCTTCTTCTGCAGATGTTTGCACAAATGCATCACTGCATCTTCAAAATTTGTTCTTTTATTTAAAAAAGAAATTTAAAAAAAACACAAAGTAGGCAGTGCCAACAGGTTTCACGGAAGAAAGTTTTCCCCGAGTATAAAAATTAAAGGAAAAGAGGAATTTCGTATAGCAAATTAGATGTCTGGAAAAAACATTTTCATTTTCAATTCTATAACTTGCCACGGTGTCATTGGGTCATTGAAATCACTTTGATTATTTGAACAACTTTTCAGATGATAACGAGGCAGAAAAAAAGATTACATGAAAAACCTAAAAAATGAGAAAGAATATGTATCCTGAATGGATCGAGTGTGTTGTGTTGTGTGAGGACTTGTGTTCAGAATAGAAAACTGGGCTTTGTGGGAAATGATCACAGAGGCATGGGTGTGCTATTGTGAGTTGGTTTCTTTAGAAGTGCTGAGAGCAGCTGACATTAGGATGGTTGCACTTTAAAGGCCATTTTCACTTTAGTGTTATCCATGTGGTGATACTTCAAAGTTCTTTCAGAAGTTTTTTCCAAAGACACTAGAACATGTAATATTTTCTCGGGTTGTTATCATTTCTTCTGTTTCCTCAGTTGATGATGCATCTCTCCACCTTTTTTTCTTTAGAAATGTCTGATGTGTATCAACAAGCACATCAAACAAAAGCCAAACATCTTTTTTCTGTTCTTTAAAATTTATTAACAATTGCTTTTAGCCTCCTCTGATTTCATCACTTTTTCAGCAAGTTAGAAATAAAGGGTGTGGGAAGGGATGTAAATGGCTCCAGAAGTTTTGATCATGATGTCTATCAGTAGTTTGCTCTGTGTTCAGTGCAGACTAGACGAGGCTTCGGGCTTTTGTGACCAGTTGTTCGTGGGTTCGCAAGTACAGAGCCCCCTTTTATTTTGGACCAAGGGTGGTAACTCTGAGTCTGTTTGCTTAGCGTGATGTGTCTGATGGTGTGGAGAGATAAGATTAAGTACTTCATCTGGGTTTGAAATACAGGATATTGGGAACTGTTGAGTGGGTGCGGTAATTAGAAAAAATTATGTAGTTTAGCTTTGCTAGTCTTATTGTAGTTTTGTAGAATGGAACAATTGCATGGGGATGAAATGTAATGCAACCTGACATAAACAAAAATAAATCTGACATAAACAAAAATAAAGTAAATAAAAGCAAAACAGAAAGGAAAAAAAGCCCACTTGCTGAAATGGAGAAAAATATATATCAGATTTTGGTAGTAAAATCTGTTTAAATCTGTAACAGTCAATTTCTGTCAGTTACTGGAGTGTAAAATTAAATTGGTTTGAATGAGATCCTGTTATTCGTACACACATACTATATTGAATTATATCGACATGGACGACTCAAATTTTGATAGTTAAACCTGAACAGATTAAAATTTCTTTAATAAAAACACATCCATAAATCACACGGCAGTGATATGCTGGAAAAACTTTTCAAAAATGAGTTAAATTTCAGTTTAAAATGAGTTACAGGGTATTTGAAAATGCTATATTTTTTCTCTGCTGTCAGAGGGCAATAAAGTTTCTTTTACTCTTTATGATATCAGAAAAGAAACTTAAGCCTTGCATTGAAGGAAAAGCTTGTGGAGATTTCTGCCCCATTTCTGCCCTGATTTTCTCCAAAATAGGTCAAAACTTCAAATTTCATGAATGAGAATGGCAGGTGTATAGTAATGTGCTTTATCTTCGGGGTGCATTATGACACCTAGTTTAAATACAGGATATAGAGTCGAAAGTAAGTTATTCAAATGTGAACTCTACACTTCCTGTTTATGAACATTTGAATAAAAAATATGATGCATGACAGTTAAAGTTAGCAATTTAAAATATGACATTCGGATGAAGAAATTAATGGGGCGTTTAACTCTACTTTTTAATTTTCGGGAGGGGGGGGGGGCACTGGTAGGTTTACCATTTGAGCTGACAGTGAAGCTTGAAGTGTGTGACAAGCTGAAATATCTTTTGATGTTTTCAGATATAGATCACTCTCTTGTGACAGGGAATTGTGTCCGGTGCACCTGTATTTAAATAAATGTACAAATAACTCTGTATGGTGTTAAATATTATCTGGGTCGTGTGTCATTAATCTTCTCACACTAAAGAAAGGAAATTGTTGACAAGGTCGACTTGAATTTTAATATTTTACATACAAATTATTAGCTTTTATTGTAACTGTGTTATCTTGGCAAGTGACAGCTTGTGTAGTGATATCGTTCTTTCATCCCAATAAATGCGAACTTATCGTACTTACAAAAACGGTGTTTGTTGCAGGGCGTTAATTACATATATCGCATTTAGGACACCAGTACTGTTCAGGTGCCAGATCTCGGAACAAATATTTATAATTCGGTGTTAAAAGGGGGGAATGATTGCACATCTCATGTAATGATATTGTCCCACAATGCTTTCTTTGGAGTCTTCTCGCATTCATGTCAGATTGTTGATATTCCTCCGTGACACAGATGTATGTGTTAACATAAAACTTGTGTACTTTGGCCACTCATTGGAATGTATGCAATGGGGTATGTTATTGTAACAGCAAACAAATACATTTTCTACAGTCATCCACAAGAGCCCCTGACCAAGTAACGAACCCCGGTAATTGAATTAATGATATCTGCTATTGAGTATTTCCTAGAACTGCCAAAGTACATGCAGTACAAATGATATCTATTATGGCAGGGAGGAGTGTATAGACTTGCGGGGCCATTTATCATGATCATTAGATCAAAATTTATTATATTACTTTCATCTTCATCAAAGAAAGATCTAGAAAAAAAAAATCTGCAGCTGATAGAGTATGTTACATGTGAATGGCTGTAAAAGCCCAAAGGCAAACGTGCCTCACGTGAATTTCAAGACGAATTTCGTGAATTTGAAAGGAGCATCAAATGCAAATTTCATGTGTGAGACACTTTTGACATATGACAAGAGTTTTTAGAGAACTATTTCAGTGCATGTTTAGGTGTTCAGTTGCCGCCCTTGAGTTGTCCCCCTTTGCCTCTCTGACTACTATAAGTCATGGAAACTTTCTTTTCACATTCAGACTCCATTCTATATTACTCACAATGAATTAAATGTTTTAGTGTAGGATTTGACCAGTATATTGATGCTAGCTGTAAAACACGAGATGGAGATCATAGTTATTACTCTGCCTTGTTCTTGATATTTACTTATAATCAATGTTATTTTCTTCATCTGTTGCAATGTATTGAATAATTTTTAAGTACATTTTCCGCATGAATTTACAGGAACTTGTCTCAATAAATAATAATTACTCATCGGGGAGATATTTCATGAAATTTCATTTTTGAAAATACACGAGGTTATGAACTGTGATGTTTCACGCTGGCATACTTCATGAAGCACATTAGCCAGCATGAAGCGTTGAAGTTCATACCCTCATGTACGCGGATTTACAAAAATAATTTTGTGTGTGATTACATTCTACTTTCATTTCTGTTGGAATTCCCAGCCGTTAAAAATAGACATACCATATTTAACAAGACTTGTATGCACATTATTCATAACTGCTTCACATTCATGAGGAAATGGCCATCATTACAAGTGATGAAGATATCGAAGGCAAACACATTGGAAATGTAAATATTTGTTTGTAAATACTGACACATAGTGGCTACTTGTGTGTACTGTTCAATAGTACTTGATATTTAAGACTTTTAAGCATTATCCTTAGGGGCAAGGTCAAAAGTTCAGTGTCTTAAAAAAATGAATTCAGTTAGTGTAATCAAGACCCCCAACCCCCAAATTGCTGGTAAAACTAAATTTGATGAATATTTATGCAAATCTAGTCAAGTACTAATAAAATTCTATACCTTTTGTACTAATATGTACTCACAAATGAAAGTGTACATGTAGTAGTCTGTAAAACATCATTTTAAATGTACATTACAAAAGTTTGATTCATTTGAAAAAACAATCATAAAATTTATGTCGGACGACAGGAACTTTATATGAGAGGTTTTTACACCCCCTCCCCACAACTACTTGAATTTAGATGTTTATTCGACTTTTGATCTCGTCCTTTAGCTTAAGGATGTTGAATGCAGCCCACAGTCCGAGGCCATAAAACTTGCACCGCTTTCCATCTCAGACTCACTTTTTCACTATCTATACAGGTATACATCTCAGTATACATCTCAGACTTACTTTTTCACTATCTATACAGGTATACATCTCAGACTTACTTTTTCACTATCTATACAGGTATACATCTCAGACTTACTTTTTCACTATCTATACAGGTATACATCTCAGACTTACTTTTTCACTATCTATACAGGTATACATCTCAGACTTACTTTTTCACTATCTATACAGGTATACATCTCAGACTTACTTTTTCACTATCTATACAGGTATACATCTTAAACTCACTTTTTCACTATCTATACAGGTATACATCTTAGACTCACTTTTTCACTATCTATACAGGTATACATCTTAGACTCACTTTTTCACTATCTATACAGGTATACATCTTAGACTCACTTTTTCACTATCTATACAGGGCTTGTGATGAAAACATCTTTGAGAGCCATGTTGGACAAAATGATATAAGGTGATCAGATGTCTGCTATACACAACAGCTTCATGACCAAATAGTCTACAGAAAAGTCTGGGTTTGATTAAAGAAAATATGGACACCATACAAAAATATCCAATCAACCAGCAGCCTTTGACTGTTTTTTAGCATTATTTTCTGTAGAAGTCAAGGCTTTCATGTACCAATTTGTCTAGAGTCTAGGTGACCTTGTACCGATTTCTCTCAGAGTCAAGGCTACCCTGTGGGGTGGTATTAAACTCAATCTCAGCTGAGCGGTTGATGACCGTCTGCTGTGTGCTGGTTCAGGATATAAATGAGGGTCAGCCTGATCTTAGTAGATGGTCAGTGATTCTGGTAAAGCCATCCCGGCCATCATTCTGGAGATCTGTTCTATGTCGTGTCTATGATGATTTACAGTCTACTCACTCTCATAACTGCATGTTCTCATTTGTAGAATGATTTACTGCATGTTCTCCAGAAAGATAAATTTTTTCATCAAATGCCTGTCTGCTGAACGTGAATGTTGCACTTTATACATTTTCTACAGTTTATTGAAATCATCAGCTTATGGTCCGTCTTGATTTCTTTGTGAATATAAATTCTTTGGCACAGAATAAGATGTACAATATGGAGAGCAGCACAGGTATTCCTCATGGCTGATGTGGAGAAGATTTTCAGTTTTCTTAATCCTACTTCACAATAAATTGTTTTCTTACCCGGCTGGCGAGTTTGTATGGATAGTTCACACACAGGAGATTAGATATTGTTGCAGTGTTTTCTTAATGAAATGCAACACCATCAAAGGAACAATTATTTTTATCTTAACCTACTTTCACTAAAGTTGTGTTATTTTTCTATTTGTTGAAAGTATTTCAAACCCTACAGTTAGGTTTAGGCAAGATATGGTGTAAACAATTTTAAGATGCCCTAACAAATGTGTAAATATTGTGTGAGCGGTATTATACTTCATTTACTCTGTAAATAACATGATGAAATTCAAATCAAGAGGTACGTGGGGGCATTAAAGCAATAATCCCTGAAAATAACAGGAAGTTTTGATACTGAAATGTGACAGTTACCTAACTTTATTTTCAGTCAGTTGCAATGAAAGCTAATTAATTTTAGCTGCAAAGCAGTGCTGTTGAATAAAATAAGCTAGCTGGCTCCTGTAAGCATATTTATAGACATGCCCAGACTAACCCTGTCAGAGATTTATTGGGACAGGCAACTTCCATATCAAAGTGAAAATTGAATTTCAAATTCACTCCTGAGGTTGATGTCTGAAAATCTATTGCAGGTTAACTCAGGTGGATGGGTTCAAGTGGAGACATTGTAATTGAACTCTTAGGGAAAGGTGATCTAGGGCAGGAGTGGGTTGGTGGGGTTTCAATACAACTGTCGTAACAGTCGGTGGGAGTTTATATCAAGGTTCCCCATCCACATTAAAGACTAAAGAGCTTCAAATCCACTTGATGACATTCACATTTTTGATGCAGTATCTCCAGTAATAAGGTTCAAGTACTATAAAGCTAATGGTTTTGTTCAAGACCTTTAAATGTGAGATGTGTTTGGTTTTTTGAATAAACACTTTTTGAGGTATCCTGGTATATTGCATTTGTATATTGACTGATCACAAGAAAGGCTAGTATCATCAATGAATTTGCTCCTGGCATGCGATTTCTGTGGATGTAGGAATATGGTCTGCCTGCAGAATGTGATGACTGCCTGGTTATGTCAGAACAATGGTTTTGTAAGTGGCAATGATCAGACCAATATTCTGAAGTTGTATTTTTTTTCAAACTTAATGATTCTTGGTTGATTTTTTGGTAAGCTTGTTAATCCTCTTCTAAGCGATTTACACTCCGTGGAAGGGAATTGTTTAAACACTGTGGCATCAGACACCAGCCATTATCATGTCAAACACAAGATGTGGATTGTTTAGGAAATGTAAGCTGAAGTGAGGTTCTTCAGAACAGGCTTGTACCAGATGGGCTCAGTGGCTTACGGACCGAGCAGACGGACCGAGCAGTCGGGGAAGGTGCAGCAAAAATTGTCAAACTGTGTTCATACCACACAGATATCTATATCATTCTCTAGCATATTATACTTAACTATTCTGATATGTGTAAGGGAAGGATAGAAGAATTGGGTATCGAACCTGGGACCCTTGCATTACTAGTTAAGTGATCTAACCACTGAGCCAATATAGAAAGTATGGTAATATTACTACAAAATCAAATTTATATGTATTTCGAATAAAATACTTTCCACATCGAGGAGATCAAAAATAATTAATTTGAGAGAAAATGTCAGAAAAATTGTGTATGTCCTCAAAATAGACATACTATAATATGCGTCTGTATTTTTACGCTTATTATTTACAACTGCATCATGTTCGTGAGGAAATGGCTATCATTACAATTTGTAAAGATATCAAAGCCAAAAACATTGGAAATGTATAGATATAAATAAGGGGGGGGGGGGGGGACAAATCCATTTACGTGAAAAGTCCTGACATACTGAAAACCTCATTTTTGCATGTAGAGTGATATGCCCCTGTTTTAAGAATGGTAATTATGTTGATCATTTACAGGCATAGAACTTGTTACTTCATGGTCAAGTAAACATAGTGTTGGTTGGTTGGGTGTATATTATTTATAAAGTCCCACTTGAGAATCTTTCACTCATATGGAGATGTCACCGTTGCTGGTGAAGGGGTGCAGAATTTAGGGGCTTATGACTTTTGCATGAGCAGGGAGGGATCTTTTTCGTGCCACACCTACTGTGACACGGGGACTAGATTTTTGCAGCCTCATTCGAAGGACCACCCCATTTAGTCGCTTCTTACTACAAGCAAGGGGTACTGAGGACCTATTATTACCCGGATCCCCGGGGGGAGGGGGGAGGAGGTTACTGAGGACCTACTCTTAACCCGGATCCCCCACAGGACACTGCTGTTTGGTAACCTCCCTATAGTGTGTAGGAATTCCATTGACACCTCTTTAGCGCTAACTCTGTATGTACATTGTATTTTTAGAAATAAAGTTTAAAATTATTTTGGATACCCTAATTCTATCTGGGTTGTACTGTAATATTATGACACACATCAGATGTAGGTTTCCAGCCAACAAATACTCTCTGTTAGTGTAAAAGGCCTCCTCAGTAATGTAATGGGGTTGAAGTGAAATCCTTATATGAAAATGCAATGTCAATCATCCCATTCATCTTCTTTTGCTTCTTGTAAAAATTGATGGTGTAAGTTGCTACTTAATGTTCTGAATTATTGTTCTGTGATAAATGATGTGATTGGATCAACAGGGGTTCCTATGATATCTCAATGGAAGAGGGAAGAGGCAAACCATGTTCCTCTCAGCGGCTTCTCTCGTGGATCTTGTCTTTATCTTATCACTCCCCTACATTTATTATGAGTTGTGAAGACCTCTTTTAAACATAATTGATTGCCAAACAGAGTTCTAATCAACTTCCTTTGATTATCTTTCCGCCATTGAAATACCATAACTTTTGATAATCTATCAATGAATTTTTTTTTGCCGCTGCAAAGATGTGGGTTGAGAAGCATTTAAAGAAAATGACAAATTGAGATTCTTGATATTTGCTGCAGCAATGAATGGCAATCTTGATTTGGGGGAGCTGAAATTTTCTTATGCCAAACCAGTCATTTTATTATGAACATGTATATTCTTTATTTCTCTATAGTAGGTATTAAGTTTCAAATCTGATGAATTTCCCAGCAATTGAAAATAATGGAGATCGATTGTTTAGCAAATCAACATAAAAAAAGATCCGCTTGGGAATTAATGATTGCTATGAATTGAACTCCCTACATCTTTTCATTCAGCTGCTGAATATATTGTGATGTAGAAGTGTGGGAATTCTAAAAGGGGACAGGTGCATGAGTTCTATTGTAAAACACAAACTCCACCAAACAGATACCATGTTGGGAGAAAACCTCGCTGTAAGTCCCTGTAAGGCTCAGTTTCATTGTTCCGTGGGTGTTTTTCTGATCTAGAAGGGAGGGAAGAAAGAAAAGCCATATCATGAAGTAATTAATCTCTAATTCTGTTTTTGTTCATAACAGAGCGTATTTACAGATCGGTAACAGTTTGAAAGTTAAAAGTTGATCTTATCAGAGATTTGTACTTAAGAGTTTTGAGTTCAAGAATTGGATACATGGATGTGTCAAGTCTGTATAAGCAAAGAAAAAAAGACTATATAAGGAAAGGAAATGATACTTCTGAACACAAGCAGGTGTCAGGGGAACAATGGAGAAAAAATCTAACGAGAAACACCTTGTATTGAATGCAGGACCATTAATAATATGGTTTTTGTGGCTTATTTGGTTTGTTTTCAAATACGAGTTGAATGCTAACATGTTGACGTATTCAGGTTGAATGAGTGTGTGTAGAAACAGAAAATCTGCTGTCAAGGATGACTGGAAACCTGTACAAAAGTATCCAAAATCAAAAGATTACAATTCATGTTTGTCAAAAGCATCAGTGTAAGATTTGTTACGTGACAGAAAAGAAAGGAAACTGGATACTTCTAGACTTGAGTTACCTATTTGCGACAGACAATGTACAAATGTCAGCAGTTCAGGATACTGGATAGCCAGTCTATAATGAGGTTGTATTGTAAGGAGGCTATCAAGCCTATTGGTCACTGAGGCAGGAGTCTCCGAAGTCAAGGCAATGATTGGCAGTATCTCCTGAGGATCTGCTCCGAGGCCCGGCTTCAGTGATATGACCCGTCCTTATCACGAGCTGTCAATCATCCCAAGGTTCTTTTGTTCTGAGGACAATACTAGTTGGCTGATTTCTCTACACTTTTGGTGTTTGTTGTCCTTAGTGATATTTTCTTGTATCAGATACTATATATCGGCGAAAAAAATTGAAATTTAGGAGAAATAAGAGTTGTAATTTTCACCTATGGGATAATTTTTGTTAATGCTTTGAAAATTTCCTTAGTATATGTTATGAAGGCATATACAATGTATCTAAATTTGTCAAATCTTTCATCTTCTGCATATCATTACAACATTTCCGTAGAAATATTACAAAGCTGAGTTTCATATTTCTTCAGAAATTATGAATGAAAAATGCTCTTTGTAACTTAATCCTACGCCCCCAAGTTGGGTAAGGCCCTGGTACTCAGAGACTCCATTGTATGTTTCAGATGATCATCATCCGTGTTTCCTCTCCTGCAATTGGTTCCCATATTATTATATTAAATGGTGCCAAAAACTTTACAAGCTATTGCCGTAATGTGTGTGAGAATATCCCAGTCATCAGACAGGGAGAACACCACCTATCTTAATTGACTTGTAAAATTAACGAAAGCCCTGATAACCTTGTCAATGAGGGGGAAACAATTTAAAGCTGTATATATATATATATATATATTTCCCCACTCCCCTTAAGTATTTAAAGTTCCCAAACAATTCGCGAAAGCAAACTATATCTGTTATAAATGTATGCTCGTACTTTTAAAAGTGCTGTTTGATAGTACTAACGTTACAGTTTGAGATGTACTGTATGTGGTGCAGTACAGTAATACTTCCATTAAACATATTGACAGCTTGCGGTATCTCTCATGCAAAAGAGAGGCCGAGCACTAAGACTTAAAAATTGACATTAATTACACAGAAACAGGTGAAAATTATCAGAATTTTTTTCGTAGTTGGAACTCAGACCTATGTATAATAAGTCAGTCACGCGCCTTTCAGTAGTTTTTGTATTTCATAAAACATGTGTTTTTTCCGAATGTGAGCAGATGGCTAGAGGCAAGAAGCACACTGGCCCTCTCACTGACAGGAGTTACCTGACATTCACTTCAGGATTCCTTACAATTAGGCTGGTCCATTAAGTTATTTACCAAAAGTGTCTGGTCACATTTCCTGCATGATTTATGTATGATATGAAAATTAAGTTATGACCAATAATTTTTAGGAAAAAAATGCAGTATCTTATGGGAAAGAGAGTAAAGATTTAATTGAGTTGAACTTTAACTAGTGAAGTTGATGAGAATATGGAAGATATTTTGCCTTTTTTTAAGGTGTTCCTAATTACCCAAGGTGTGTTTTGATAGTGCCTGTTTGACAGTGAGAAAATCTGGGTTTGACATTGCCTGTTTGCCAGATTGCACTATAATATACTGTGTTGGGGGTTTTAATGCTCTATGGCAGCCTTTGTTTTAGTCTGAAGAATTATTTTTTTAAAATAGAGAATGGGGTTACCATAATAAACTAATGCTGAAGACAAGCTTAATGCAACGGTCAGTACACCAGGCTTGACATTAATTAATTCAGACTGTAGAAAATGGAAAGTCCAACGATATGGGTCATGAAAAGTCATCCCAGGCACTGAATAATGCAGGTACTGCAATTAATCAAAATAGAATAAAAAATAAAGATTTTCCCCCTAATTCTCTGAATTCTTATGTTGGAATATGACGTCACAAAGTAGGATATTACCCAATCTTAAACTGTGTCTAAAATGACCAGCAGTTTTACGTATAAAAATAAGTATTTGTGGACCAAATATTTGCAACATTCAAATATAATTCAACATATCTCAATATTTGATTGTGGTTCATGCATGGTGCCCTAATACTTTTTGAAGCCCTAAACAGCTTACAGAAATGGGGGGATGCACATTTTTGCGATGTTACGAATAGTATTAATTCATCATTCTGAATCAACAATGAAATTACAGATGGATTTGTATTTATGCAAACGCTTCCGTTATTGATATAGTTTAAAATTATACCCGAAATTAGGGCCAAATTACAAACTTTCTTCAAACTAATTCTGGCAGATAAAAAACCAATTCAATAGCATCTCAGTAATGCAGACGACACTTCCAGGAGCTAGTTCTGAATGAAGACTGTTGGTTTTAGTGATAATTGAAAACTAACATTATTTTTTTGTTTGTTTGCATTTCTCATTCTCTGATGCCTTTTCCATGAGGTGTTTTTATTTGCTCAGCTTCAGGGGCAGAGAATTTCCCTCATTCTCTTTTATTTCTCTCTTCAAAATGATGCGTAGAAAATTTACCATTACTAATGCATTACAATCTCTTTGATGGAAAACAACAGTTGGTGAAAATGCCATGAGTATTAAGAAATATGTACCACAGAACGTCATTGGTTGTACTTCTGCCAACTGTTTGTACATGCAGGAACAGCCTCTGCTTACATCACTCAGGTAATACTTGTGCAGATTACCAGTGCAAATGACTTCAGAAATCACCTCGTCTTTACCATTTGCCAGTTTGCATATGAGTAGCAAAAATATTATTACAATGGCAATCATGAATTCGCGGAGTCCTAGATATATATATATCTATACACAGCAGTGATTATTGAGTGATGTGGAATTGGTAGTAGTACGTCTGATTAATGTTAATCTTTTATGTTTCGGAATTTGACTTCACTTAAAAATCATTGTTAATGCCCTCTCCAGACCATTCTTTAAGAAAATTTTTGGTTGATGGTAAGGCAAATTTTTCTTTCTTCAAGAAAGTACATTTTGCATTCCAAATGATCTGTATTTAGATTAGTGAAGACGACTTGTTTAGTGAATGTTATATAACTACGGATCAGACGATGCACCTACAGAATTCTGGGTAATTTTTAAAATTTCCATGTCAGAATGATTAATCACAGAAGGTTGGGTGAAGGCAAACATAAAATATTGAAATTTTTGTATTATGTGAAATTTTTCCTTTTTAAAAAAAGGATTTGATCTCAAATTTGAAATGACGTAATTTTCAGAATACAAAGGAAAAAACCCAACTGTTTCTCCTATTATTGATGAAGGTCACCTTCTGTACATTTGTCCATCCTACACACTTAAGATATTAAATAATCTTAGAAACAAAACACAGGTGCCTCTTACAAATTAAATCCTCTCAAGATGGCCTATGTGAGTATTTAAAATATCAGTTGCCATAGAAACAGAATATAGTTTACTTATGCAAGAACTGTTTTTTCTTGAGGCGGAAGATACCGGCCGCAGCACATGCATGTATTCAATCACAATTTGTCAAATATGACACCATGAGTATAAATCTCCTAAATGATCTCATTAAGAAGTGAAGCTTTTATGCAATAGAGGCAGAATGATTCCCAGAGGCCCGGAACTGATGTTTCACAGACTGCTTTTGTTTCTGCCGACCCCTTTGTTCCCGAAACATAGATAAAATTTTAAGTAAAAAATGCATCTTTGGTGAAGGTGAGAAATATTATGAATTACTTTTCTCATTCCGCTTTTCTATTATGCACCTGTGAGGGGTTTCTCATGTGAAAGGAGTTGCTCTTTTAATTAAAATCTTTGAAATGTTTTTATCTGACCTCGTGAAATGTTATAGAGTATACCTATATCCTGAAAAAACCAGGCTTGGGTGTCTTCCCTTTTATGATTAACGGTGGAAGCAATTTTCAGTTGTTGTTTGGATATGAAATTCATATGGTTTCTACATGAAGTGCTTCTAATGAGATTCTTCACAAACCTCTGGTATATAGGGGCTAGAGATGTAATTTATATCGCCATAAGCTTCTGGAGGGTTCGAAACATTGACAAATTAAAGGAAGTGATTTCTGATTTATCTGATCACACTCTCCCTCTTTTGTCTGCAATAAAAACCAAAAATATATAAAAAAAAAAGAAGAATATATCGGAAACCCAGTACAACAGCACTTAATCAGTTCTAAGGAGTTGTAATGTGTTGAGTAGAAAATAAAGAACAAATTTTTCGTTGCATCATTTGTTATTGTTCCTTAATAAAGATAATCTGACATGGTAATTAGAAGTGAATGAAACATGCAATTTTAGTAGAGAGATGGGTAATTACTGATGTCATGAAGTCCACCAAATGCCATGCTTGTTTTGTTAATCCAGCTGATCTGTTTCATATTGATGTTAAAGGCAGAAAGAAACTGCAATACTCGGCCATCGTTTATACTGGACCTCAGTTAGACAGGCATTTCTCAATGGGCAATTAATTATTTTATACATGGATATGTACAGCATGATAAACTGATCATCGCTGTGTAATCATTTTGATGTGTTTGTGTCAGTTTGTGTGATTTGCTTGTGGGTCAGTTTGTGTGATTTGCTTGTGGGTCAGTTTGCGTGATTTGCTTGTGGGTCAGTTTGTGTGATTTGCTTGTGGGTCAGTTTGTGTGATTTGCTTCTGGGTCAGTCAATGTGTGATTTGCTTCTGGGTCAGTTTGTGTGATTTGCTTCTGGGTCAGTTTGTGTGATTTGCAGTATGCATTGATGAAATCTTGTAAATAATAATTATTATAGTTATAGATATTGACATCCACTGATTTGTCATAGATCTGTCCACCAGTTGTCAGAAATTCAGTTAGGGGTGGATCGTGGATCTGTAGGGAGTGTGAAACAGAGATGATAACAATTTTTTTTTTTATAATTTGTTACTTTAGAGTTTTTGACAGTGTTGAATACTGAATTGGAGTACGAAAAGCATTATTTGAAAAACATTGGTTTTGTTATAAATACAAGATACTGGTTACAACAATCTACGCTTTTAAAATCTTGACACATTGGGCGAGGATCCAGACAATGGATTAAATCTAGGTGTGTAACCACTTTTAGCCAAAAAAAAAAAAGAATAATAAGGAAGAGAACATAAAAAAAGTAAATAAGAAAACAAACACCCGCAGAGAGAATTGTGGGTAATTATCAGCTGGTGAAATGCAGTACAAAATGTTTTGTTTAAACTATGTCACACAAACAATCGGCTCCTCTCCCCGTGAAGATGTGGGTCACAATCTGTCCTATTAACTATAGCTACTAATATAGATGTGTGCCAGATTTATTGGCCTCAGTGGCTGCAGAGGAGGGGAGAGCCTAATTCTATCAAGAGTTATAGGTTTATGATATGAATAAACAAATTTTCTGTCAGGTTGACATGCTCCAGAGTCCAAGTAAGGGACTCGTTAAATCAGACAATGCTATTTTCATTTTTGTCCATGCTGAACTCTCTTAAATTAATTGACACATGGTGGGTTTTTTTTTTCAGGCATGACCTACATAAGATCTATCCAAATCGATTTGTTCAGAGGGATGAGCAGCGGTTTCGAATCTTCAACACTCTCTACGACCTTCCAAGTATGAGATTTTTATAGTTTCCATATTGCTTTTCAGACCTCATTATAAGTATTACTGCCTGTATCACATGTTATCATATATATCATAAATAAAAACTGAAGACTTCATTTGCTTGAAGAAAAAAATTGACCCAATTTTGCAGATGATTTTTATAACTGAGATTCACTCGGACAGGAGTACTAGGTTACTCAATGACAACCTCTGACTGTTAACTTCCAATGTCAAAGTAACATTCATGACAAATTCACAACAAAAAAAAAAAAAAAAATCCTTCGATCTACAGTGGGGTCACTTCTTTGGAGGGAAATACTGTATCACTTTCTACAGTGAGTTTATAAAATCTATCTGAAACTTTTTTTTTGGATGTAGTTGAATCTGGTGTTAATTTGAGTGTTAGTGAATGATGATAAGTGGTCAGTTTATAAAATCTATTGGAAACTTTTTTTTTTGATGTAGTTAATCTGATGTTAATTTGAGTGTTAAGTGGTCAGTTTATAAAATCTATATCAGAAACTTTTTTTGATGTAGCTGAATCCATGTAAATTTGAGTGTTAGTGAACGATGATAAGTGGTCAGCTTTGACAGAAAGTCATGTTCATTACGATGTTCCTGCCTGGTGCCAAGCAGAGGATTGATGATTCTGGTATTAACAGTTCTAAATCTCATCTCCCCTATCCAGCAGATCCCCCGGCAGACAGCACTGGCACTAACAGGGGGTTAACTGTCATTGTTATTTCTAGCCTGGTATTGTTCATTCTCATCTGATGGAGAGGCCAATACTACCTCTCCACTCTCTGTTCAATCTCTGTTTAGATTCGCGCTGTAGCATTTGTTTTGGATGTCATCTCTGGTTACTTACATTCATAAATTCTTTGTATAGTTTGAAGAAGTGGTGAGCTGAGGATTACAGATTTTTATTTGAAGTTTATTCTGTAGCAGCTAGGAGTTTCTCTCACCAAAAAAATACAGTACAATGTACACAAAATCAAAGATGTGGGTTTAATAATTTTCGGAATGTACCCTGTAGAAATATGGTATTTTATTTGAATGGCACAATGCCATAGTTATGGGGTGTTTTTTTTTGGGAGGGGGGGGGGACTAATATTTTGTCTCTGGGTGATTTATAAATTTGAATCTGGGAAGTGAATGAGAGACAAGTATTACTCAAACAAGAAAGACAACTCTTGTACAGCAGGATTCTACAGATCAAGACGTAATATATATACCCAGATTCTGAATATCTTTAGATCGAGGGCGGGTACATTATATACCCAATCTGATTATCTTTAGGTCGAGGGCGGGTACATTATATACCCAATCTGATTATCTTTAGGTCGAGGGCGGGTACATTATATACCCAATCTGATTATCTTTAGGTCGAGGGCGGGTACATTATATACCCAATCTGATTATCTTTAGGTCGAGGGCGGGTACATTATATACCCAATCTGATTATCTTTAGGTCGAGGGCGGGTACATTATATACCCAATCTGAATATCTTTAGGTCGAGGGCGGGTACATTATATACCCAATCTGATTATCTTTAGGTCGAGGGCGGGTACATTATATACCCAATCTGATTATCTTTAGGTCGAGGGCGGGTACATTATATACCCAATCTGATTATCTTTAGGTCGAGGGCGGGTACATTATATACCCAATCTGATTATCTTTAGGTCGAGGGCGGGTACATTATATACCCAATCTGATTATCTTTAGGTCGAGGGCGGGTACATTATATACCCAATCTGATTATCTTTAGGTCGAGGGCGGGTACATTATATACCCAATCTGATTATCTTTAGGTCGAGGGCGGGTACATTATATACCCAATCTGATTATATTATACCAAAGTATACTTTACTTGTGTCAGACATACCAAAGTGAAGTAAACTAATTAGCGTTATCGGACTTCGACGTCACAGAAAAGAAAACGCAGGAAAATGTAGCATTCGGTAAATAGTTTCGAGACTATTTTCCTAGGGCAGATAGTTCCGAAACTATTTCACGGCTAGCGTTAACCAGAACAAATAGCAGATTTATTCATCTAACATTTATATAGCAAAAACATTCGGAGGTATAATAGATACTGGTATTTAACATTATGATATGTACAATTTGTTGTGGCATCTCAACAGTTATTCTTAACATTTGAAGGCAATCGTTATTTAACATGTAGAATAAGTTTTTTTTATTTTGTCAGGGTTGAAAACTCAAAAGAAACTAAGAGCCAATCACAGGACTAGCTATATATACACTCGAAAGTGGCCAGCGCTGTTCTAAATCTGCCAGTCCTGATTTTTTGTTTTGTGATCTTTGTTATTTCACATGAATTTATTTAACAAATTTGTGTTGATTTGTGACATTTGTTGTACGGTGGCTGTTTATATTAGCCTGACCGCCGGACTGTTGGATGAAATTTCATCCCCGCCCGCCTGAGAAATAGAGATTTCAGGTGCCAGGACTGTAATTTCCAATTCTGGTGTTGTCTTCATATTAGTGTTTGAATACTTTTATAAATGTGTGTGGTTTCCAAGTCTCTCAAAATATCATAGATATGTCAAAAAGTGTTTAATGTATGTGGTTAAAGTTTTAAAAAAGCAACATCAAAAACCCGCCTCATTTTTTATACCTGCATGATCTCTATTATATGTTGCTATATGTAATCTCGTTATTTAAATCTGCAGAATTGTTTTCGTTGTGGTTCATTTGCATATCAATTTTTATCTCTTTTAAAGATCGTAAAACTCATTTTGATGAAAAAAAATTGTCACTCCAAATCAAGACTTCTCTAATATGTGTAATTAAAAACGATATATGAAGGATATTTTTCAACTTTGAAATGACTGCATATTTGTCAAAAGTTACACTAGAAGCCAACTTGTATAGCAGATTGAATTTTTGTCCAGGAAGCATAAATTCAGGGTGCATAATCGTTTTAAATTTGGAAATAAATACAGAGAAATACATAAAAATTTTACTTGTACGAGTCATTTGGACTTGTTTTAATTCTTTCAAAAAATTTAAACAAAATGACCTTTACTTTCCCTTTAATTGTATAATTAATGTTACTTGATTTCTCAACTTGATATATGTGCGTGCGTATGTATGCATGCGTGCGTGTGTGTGTACCTCATGTACCAGTGAAGTAAAGAACTGAATTGCACAGATAATAAGTTGTAGCATTTGTGAAACACAGCGTGCCAGATGTCTATCAGTATTTACCTTAGAGGAACCTGTTGAAGATGCCCAATTAATCAAACTTCTTATCCATTTCCACCAGGCCCACTTGTTATTTTAACCTTGACCTAATTCTATATGATCTTGACCACACATTTTTTTTAAATTTTTTTTTTTTCACTTAAAAGATTTAAAAAAAAGAATTAATGGGAAATCCTTTTTAAGAGTAGGTTTAGGAATTATTGGGGAATCTTTTTTACAGAGTAGGTTTAGGAATTTTAAATGGGGAATATTTTTTACGGAGTAGGTTTATGTATTACCTAGGATGTTCATTATGACTTGCATTTCCCAGCGAAATGTTGTTATAAGAAGTTTATTATAGGTCCGTTTTAAACAGAGGTGTTAAGTGGATAAAACTCCTCTGATGTACTGTGAGTGGTTTTAATTTCACAGTGCTAAAAGTTCATGGTTTTTCATATTGGTCTAATTTCGGTGGTTTTATTTTCGCAGAATTCAAATTTTATTTAATTTCTGGTAACTGTTCAAAATGTATTGTGTCACACTTGCAAAATGATTGCAGTTGTTTTAATTTCGCGGAAAAATCCCCAACCGTGAACATAGCGAAATTAAAACCACTGCAGTAATTTCCCCATTTACAGTATGTTGCATTGTGACTCGGAGTTGTAGACAATTTCTGAATGGGGATCGAGTGCCAGCTGATTGATTTGGGTCAGAAGTTTGCTTTATCAGGATAAATTTAGACAATTCGGGGATTACTGTAGCTCCAAATGCCATATCTATAATTATATGTTTATAAAAGATTCTATATTGGTTAACGTCCCTCTCGAGAATCTTTCACTCATATGGAAATGTCACCATTGCCGGTGAAGGGTTACAAAATTTAGGCCTTATATGCTCGGCGCTTATGGCCTTTGAGCAGGGAGGAATCTTTATCGTGCCACACCTGCTGTGACACGGGGCCTTGGTTTTTGTGGTCTCATCTGAAGGACTGCCCCGTTTAGTCGCCTCTTACGACAAGCAAGGGGTACTGAGGATGTATTGTAACTCGTATCCCCACAGGAATTAAAATCAGAGAACATGAAAACTGGAAGAAGAAAAAGGAAGTTTTAAAAATTTCTAGATGAAGTTAATGATCCTTCATAATAAAAAAGAAATAGTTGTATAAAAATATCAAATGTTTATGTCATGTATGGATATTCTATAAACTTCTGTACTTCAATACTTAAAAGACACCATACTATAGAAAGAACAGGTAGTCCTTTACCAAAATTGTAAATTTGGTGATCCCAGGGGTAGGGGTTTTGGTATTAGGGTGGGGCCAAAATGATCAGTTATGAAGTGTTTGAACACTAGAAATTTGTAACTTCTTGATAACTACCATTCCAATTCTTTTCAAGTTTGGTATGAAGCATTTTTGAGACAAGGGGGACATAAGTCGTAAATTTCAAGACTCTTCATCCCTGGGAATCTAGGGGTGGGGTAAAAACTGTCAAAAATTGACCAATTTTCAAAAATCTTCTTTCCAACCAACCATGTGTAAGAAAAACTAAATGCATACTAGTGATGTAGAGCAGGAAGGCCTATACCAAAATTGTAAATTTTATGATCCCCGGGGTAGGGGTTCTGACCCCAGTGCTGGTCCAAACTTGGTATATATAGTGTATATGTGCAAAACATATTTATATAAATGATATCTGCTTTAATGCTATTGATACTAAATTGAAACTAAATGGATATTTAGAAGAAGTAGGTAGGTTGTTTTTTTTAAAACCAAAATTGTAAGTTTCATGATCCTAGGGGGTAAGGGTTTGCATGGTTTCAGGGTGGTGTCAAAATTATCATAATGATTTGGAGGACTTAAAATTTGCAGATACCATATAAAATCTAAATGCATATTTATAGGAATAGCAGAAAAGGATGTACAAAAAATGATGAATTTTGCAACCCAGGGTTTTGACTCTAGGATGGGTCCAAATTAGTCATATTATATTATGTAAATTTAAGCCTTTCATTAGTGTATGCACTTTTGAGGACATTGAGTTTTAAGAACACCTCTTGTTTGATACATTTGCTGAATATTAGAATTTAGCTAGATTTTATCTTATTTAAATTCAACATCCCTCTTAAGAATTTTTCACTCGTGCATATAGAGACGTCACCAAGACCGGTGAATGGGCTTCAAATTTAGGCCTTTGCTCGGTGCTTACGGCCATTGAGCAGTGAAGGTTCTTTAGCGTGCCACGTACATCTACTGTGATACGGAACATCCGTTTTTAATTTAAGGAAATGACAATCACACTTGATACCGAGAGTTTGGTGAAGGAACTGTCACTACCTGTTTTAACAACTTAGGTCAGTTGTGGTCGGGATTCGAACCCCAATCTTCCGTGTGCAGGGCGAATGCTCTATCTCTGGACCACTGCGGCTGTGAGAATTTAGCTTAGATATTCAGAACAGGAATTTATTTTTTTTAGATTTCATAGCCCTTGGGAGTAGTGATACCTTTAACTAGTACTCAGGTGACCGATAAGGCCTGTGGGAGTAATGATGCCTTTAACTAGTACTCAGGTGACCGATAAGACCTGTGGGAGTAATGATGCCTTTAACTAGTACTCAGGTGACCGATAAGGCCTGTGGGAGTAATGATGCCTTTAACTAGTACTCAGGTGACCGATATTTAAAGACCTGTGGGAGTAATGATGCCTTTAACTAGTACTCAGGTGACCGATAAGGCCTGTGGGAGTAATGATGCCTTTAACTAGTACTCAGGTGACCGATATTTAAAGACCTGTGGGAGTAATGATGCCTTTAACTAGTACTCAGGTGACCGATAAGGCCTGTGGGAGTAATGATGCCTTTAACTAGTACTCAGGTGACCGATAAGGCCTGTGGGAGTAATGATGCCTTTAACTAGTACTCAGGTGACCGATAAGACCTGTGGGAGTAATGATGCCTTTAACTAGTACTCAGGTGACCGATATTTAAAGACCTGTGGGAGTAATGATGCCTTTAACTAGTACTCAGGTGACCGATAAGGCCTGTGGGCCTCTTGTTCCTTTTATTACGGATCTGATTAGATTTTCCTTTGTTGATTTTTCACTATATGGCTGAATACAAATTTCATTTGATTATTTGGACAGGATGGTAAATGTATTTGATATTCTATATAACTTTAAAGTATTGAGGGGAAGCATGAATTTTTAACCAAAACGTGTGTGACCTTGGCTGGCTTGACTTCTCTTCTATACTCCATGACTCTGTACAGTTCATGTTCTTTGGATATTATTTTTTATTCCTCTTTCTGAAAGGATTGGAAGTTTTTGAAATATTTTATCTGCAGCTTGCTACACTTCAGTTTTGATTTTCATAAACAAATCTACCAATGATTATTCACAGATTTGTTCTTTGCGTAAACTAGTAAAAACAAAATTCCCTCTGATGCCAAAAATATTTGGACTATGGAGTATGAGAGATCTGCCTGGATTCTTACAATAAATCTGTCATCTGTATTGAGTAATCATCAAATCTGTCGTCTGCATTGACTAATCATCAAAAATTGTTTCTACATTCCTAGACCAGCATCAGCAATTTATTTTTGCCTGTCATTCACTCATTTGCACAGTAATCATAGTTGTATTTTACATCAATGAGAGAGAGAGAGAGAGAGAGAGAGAGAGAGAGAGATGTACTTTTAGAGAACTTTACAAATTTAGAAATAAGGAAAGCTGACGTGTGACTGGTATAGTTACTATCAGTCATGTAAGAGGTGTGAAGATTGCACCACATGAACTCTGGGAGAGTCAGCCATCACCTGATAACATTGGAGGTGTCCAACACAGCTACCACCCAAAAACCACTCATGCGAATACAGCTTCATGTATTATCGTTCTGCAGAGGTGATTAAAGCCTGCACCATTGCAGTACTCTTTTGTTTTTATTTGTTTGAAGTACATAGGTGTGCAAGTGATAGAACTTTTAATTTTTTAATGGTAAAAATATCTTGGCAATGGCTTCCAGTGTTGTTGTTATAGAGGGAGATCGGTGCAGTACAAAGGGGAAAATAGGAGGAAGTGGGTGCTTTCTTTTCAAAAAAAAATTTTTTATTTGCATATTTATCATGAATTTACTAAGACATATTAAATATATTGTTCTGTGAAGTTACATAAAGATTGATAGTTTGTTATCCATGACAACCTCCATTGTTGTGAAGTGAAAGATCTGTTTGGATTGGTGTTTAGGATTGATCCTAGTTTAATCATTGTTTCTGAATTACTTATTGGAAAACAATGGAACTTGGCATGACACCAATCAAACCAATTTGTAAAAATTCTGCATGCATAGCTGGAACTTAACAGTTTCTACAAATAATTTGTTGAGGTTAAAGGGGAAGGGGGTGTATATATGTAATATACTGATTGAATATTTAGTGAAATTTATTTTCGGTATTATGATTTTATAATTACAAATTCCTGCAGTGAGATATTTTTGCAATAAAATGTTTCATTAACAATTTTCTTTCAAACAATACTTAAAACTCTTCAGGTGTTGCCACAGTCTATCTACCTATTCATAAGCATAGTCAAAGATCATCTGAGGGATGGGTTCATCTGTCAGCCTGCCTTGAAAATTTTCCAAAAAGTTTTAACCAGGCAGGAAGGAGATTGTTAATGAAAAACCACCTTCATATAAACAGAGTAAAACATGAAACCTAGCCACCGGATATACCTATATTCTCAGTGTATGATGGAAAGGTACACAACCATCACTAAGGGATCGTACAGGAAATTATATTTAACACATTTTTCTCTCCGACCCTATACATTTGCATTGAATCACCGGCAGTCTGACAGGCCTCTATAGACCCCCTTCTTTCCAGATGCTGTCTGTTTCTTTAATATGTTTTTGACCTTTCCATTGTAGAAATTGTAATCAGAGTTTTGTGTGATGTTTCTGATTATTTAGAATTGTAACGTATATATGTATTTTCTTCTGCCGGGGAGTGATTACTGAATTGCACATATTTTTTTCTCTCAAGGTCATTTACTTTAGCAGGTTTTCGTCTTCAAAGCCTATGAAGACTGAAGTTTTACTTTTAAAGTTGGTAGTCATGAGAGTACCTTAGTAACTAAATTTTAGTTCAAATTGTAATATTGCCCCATTGATTGGGCCTTTGGTTGAGGATGTTAGATATTGACCTGTTAATAAAGTGGGCCTTTGGTTGAGGATGTTAGATATTGACCTGTTAATAAAGTGGGCCTTTGGTTGAGGATGTTAGATATTGACCTGTTAATAAAGTGGGCCTTTGGTTGAGGATGTTACATATTGACCTGTTAATAAAGTGGGCCTTTGGTTGAGGATGTTAGATATTGACCTGTTAATAAAGTGGGCCTTTGGTTGAGGATGTTAGATATTGACCTGTTAATGAAGTGGGCCTTTGGTTGAGGATGTTAGATATTGACCTGTTAATAAAGTGAGCCTTTGGTTGAGGATGTTAGATATTGACCTGTTAATAAAGTGGGCCTTTGGTTGAGGATGTTACATATTGACCTGTTAATAAAGTGGGCCTTTGGTTGAGGATGTTAGATATTGACCTGTTAATAAAGTGGGCCTTTGGTTGAGGATGTTACATATTGACCTGTTAATAAAGTGGGCCTTTGGTTGAGGATGTTACATATTGACCTGTTAATAAAGTGGGCCTTTGGTTGAGGATGTTACATATTGACCTGTTAATAAAGTGAGCCTTTGGTTGAGGATGTTAGATATTGACCTGTTAATAAAGTGGGCCTTTGGTTGAGGATGTTACATATTGACCTGTTAATAAAGTGAGCCTTTATCAACACAGTGGGCCTTATATGAGCAGGGAATATTGTATTAACCTGTTAAGGACATAGGATACCCCAAAAGAATTGTTATATAATTTTGTAAACCTATGTGTATATGTTTTGATACTGCTAAAACCACAACAAATTTCTATGAAACCACCGTTATTTTTACACTATTCACGGAACTTTTTTGGAAAATTTAATGGGGAAACATTACCCAAAAATTTAATCCTTAAAAATCATCTTTATATCAGTGCATTTCATGTAATCATGACTGATTTATACACTGCTGTTTGATCAAATAGAAAATCCCATGCAAACATCAAAATTTTACTTCATGTAATGCGTCCAAAATCTTAGGTAATTAATGACCTTAATCAAAATATCTTATCAAGTGGAAATTACACATCTAGCAGAAGCATTTTGTTATTGAAAGTTTATACATCTTTTTTACTGTTCTTTACTTCTTTAGGGCCTCCGTGGCCAAGTGGTTAGAGCATCGCGCTCAAAATCACACGGCCTCTCAACTCTGTCAGTGCGGGTTCGAATCCTGCTCGCGTTGGTAAGTGAGAAAGTTTCCCAGTTTACTTTAGAAAGGTCGGTGGTCTCTTCCCAGGTACATTGTATCTGGGTTCTCTCTTCCACCAAAAGAAACTGGACGCCACCATATAACTGAAAAATTGTTGAATGTGTTGGAAAACAGCAATCAATCAATTTTTACTTCTTTTGATTTGCATGGCATTTTTTTTTTTGCAGTCATTTACCTTCTCGCTTGTCTGGTAGATTTCTTCACCAACCACTCTGACTACACAAAGTGAGTACTGTTACATACTGATTACACAAAATGAGTACCTTTACATACTGATTACAGAAAGTAAGTACTGTTACATACTGATTACACACAGTGAGTACTATTATATACTGATTACACACAGTGAGTACTATTACACACTGATTACACACAGTGAGTACTGTTACATACTGATTACACACAGTGAGTACTGTTACATACTGATTACACACAGTGAGTACTGTTATATACTGATTACACATAGTGAGTACTGTTACATACTGATTACACACAATGAGTACTGTTATATACTGATTACACACAGTGAGTACTATTATATACTGATTACACACAGTGAGTACTGTTACATACTGATTACACACAGTGAGTACTGTTAGATACTGATTACACACAGTGAGTACTGTTACACACTGATTACACACAGTGAGTAGTATTACATACTGATTACACACAGTGAGTACTGTTACATACTGATTACACACAGTGAGTACTGTTACATACTGATTACACACAGTGAGTAGTATTACATACTGATTACACAAAGTGAGTAGTATTACGTACTGATTACACACAGTGAGTACTGTTACATACTGATTACACACAGTGAGTGCTGTTACATACTGATTACACACAGTGAGTACTATTATATACTGATTACACACAGTGAGTACTGTTACATACTGATTACACACAGTGAGTACTGTTACATACTGATTACACACAGTGAGTACTATTACACACTGATTACACACAGTGAGTACTGTTACATACTGATTACACACAGTGAGTAGTGTTACACACTGATTACACACAGTGAGTACTGTTACATACTGATTACACACAGTGAGTACTGTTATATACTGATTACACACAGTGAGTACTGTTACATACTGATTACACACAGTGAGTACTGTTATATACTGATTACACACAGTGAGTAGTATTACATACTGATTACACACAGTGAGTACTGTTACACACTGATTACACACAGTGAGTACTGTTACATACTGATTACACACAGTGAGTACTGTTACATACTGATTACACACAGTGAGTAGTATTACATACTGATTACACACAGTGAGTACTGTTACATACTGATTACACACAGTGAGTACTATTATATACTGATTACACATAGTGAGTACTGTTACATACTGATTACACACAGTGAGTACTATTATATACTGATTACACACAGTGAGTACTATTACACACTGATTACACACAGTGAGTATTGTTACATACTGATTACACACAGTGAGTACTGTTACATACTGATTACACACAGTGAGTACTGTTATATACTGATTACACATAGTGAGTACTGTTACATACTGATTACACACAGTGAGTACTGTTATATACTGATTACACACAGTGAGTACTATTATATACTGATTACACACAGTGAGTACTGTTACATACTGATTACACACAGTGAGTACTGTTACATACTGATTACACACAGTGAGTACTGTTACATACTGATTACACACAGTGAGTAGTATTACATACTGATTACACACAGTGAGTACTGTTACACACTGATTACACACAGTGAGTACTGTTACATACTGATTACACACAGTGAGTACTATTATATACTGATTACACACAGTGAGTAGTATTACGTACTGATTACACACAGTGAGTACTGTTACATACTGATTACACACAGTGAGTACTGTTACACACTGATTACACACAGTGAGTAGTATTACATACTGATTACACACAGTGAGTACTGTTACATACTGATTACACACAGTGAGTACTGTTACATACTGATTACACACAGTGAGTAGTATTACATACTGATTACACACAGTGAGTAGTATTACGTACTGATTACACACAGTGAGTACTGTTACATACTGATTACACACAGTGAGTGCTGTTACATACTGATTACACACAGTGAGTACTATTATATACTGATTACACACAGTGAGTACTGTTACATACTGATTATACACAGTGAGTACTGTTACATACTGATTACACACAGTGAGTACTATTACACACTGATTACACACAGTGAGTACTGTTGCACACTGATTACACACAGTGAGTACTGTTACATACTGATTACACACAGTGAGTACTGTTATATACTGATTACACACAGTGAGTACTATTATATACTGATTACACACAGTGAGTACTGTTACATACTGATTACACACAGTGAGTACTGTTAGATACTGATTACACACAGTGAGTACTGTTACACACTGATTACACACAGTGAGTAGTATTACATACTGATTACACACAGTGAGTACTGTTACATACTGATTACACACAGTGAGTACTGTTACATACTGATTACACACAGTGAGTAGTATTACATACTGATTACACACAGTGAGTACTGTTACTCACTGATTACACACAGTGAGTAGTATTACACACTGATTACACACAGTGAGTAGTATTATATACTGATTACACACAGTGAGTAGTATTACATACTGATTACACACAGTGAGTAGTATTACATACTGATTACACACAGTGAGTAGTATTACATACTGATTACACACAGTGAGTATTGTTATACACCTTAAAAGATTTCTTATATAAAGCTAATACGATTTAGAAGTAACATTTTTACTGTTAAACCAATTCTCACACTCGTGGTCTATTGACCGGTCAACAGTTTACGAACTGTTGACCGGGCAATAGTCTACTTTATTTCTATTGGCTATGTAAGTCACGTGGTTCTCGGTCTGCTGCTTTGTTTATGTAGGAATGGCAAGGTTCACTGATTTGACTGATGAAGATATAGAATTTAGTAGATGAAACGCAGCACAGAAACACGAAAAATGTAATTATTGATTTCTAATTAGGATATTACGTAGGTTTTCTTTTAAACTAGTGGAACTGCTGATAAATGTATACAATTCCTCTGTCATGTTAAAAGTTCGAAGTCAACAAACCATGTCACATGGCATGTGCATCTAGTAAAACACCCTAAAAATTGAAAGTGTATAACAAAACAGTTATAGACTGTGTCCTCGGACAACAGCTGTTTTGTTTGACCCTCGAACGGATCTGTTGCCCTTAGCCTACGGCTTCGGGCAACAGACCCGTTCTCGGGTCAAACAAAACAGCTGTTGTCCTCGAAGCCAGTCGATAACTGTATACTGTTACATACTGATTACACACAGTGAGTACTGTTACATACTGATTACACACAGTGAGTACTATTATATACTGATTACACACAGTGAGTACTGTTACATACTGATTACACACAGTGAGTACTGTTACATACTGATTACACACAGTGAGTACTATTATATACTGATTACACACAGTGAGTAGTGTTACACACTGATTACACACAGTGAGTACTGTTACATACTGATTACACACAGTGAGTACTGTTACATACTGATTACACACAGTGAGTACTGTTATATACTTATTACACACAGTGAGTACTGTTACATACTGATTACACACAGTGAGTACTGTCATACACTGATTACACACAGTGAGTACTGTTACATACTGATTACACACAGTGAGTACTGTTACACACTGATTACACACAGTGAGTACTGTTACACACTGATTACACACAGTGAGTACTGTTACATACTGATTACACACAGTGAGTAGTATTACATACTGATTACACACAGTGAGTACTGTTATATACTGATTACACACAGTGAGTACTATTATATACTGATTACACACAGTGAGTACTGTTACATACTGATTACACACAGTGAGTACTATTATATACTGATTACACACAGTGAGTACTGTTACATACTGATTACACACAGTGAGTACTGTTACATACTGATTACACACAGTGAGTACTGTTACATACTGATTACACACAGTGAGTACTATTATATACTGATTACACACAGTGAGTACTGTTACATACTGATTACACAGTGAGTACTGTTACATACTGATTACACATATTGATTACACACAGTGAGTACTGTTACATACTGATTATACACAGTGAGTACTGTTACATACTGATTACACACAGTGAGTACTGTTACACACTGATTACACACAGTGAGTACTGTTACATACTGATTACACACAGTGAGTACTGTTACATACTGATTACACACAGTGAGTACTATTATATACTGATTACACACAGTGAGTACTGTTACATACTGATTACACAGTGAGTACTGTTACATACTGATTACACATATTGATTACACACAGTGAGTACTGTTACATACTGATTATACACAGTGAGTACTGTTACATACTGATTACACACAGTGAGTACTGTTATATACTGATTACACACAGTGAATAGTATTACATACTGATTACACACAGTGAGTAGTATTATATACTGATTACACACAGTGAGTACTGTTACATACTGATTACACACAGTGAGTACTGTTACATACTGATTACACACAGTGAGTACTATTACACACTGATTACACACAGTGAGTACTGTTACATACTGATTACACACAGTGAGTACTGTTACACACTGATTACACACAGTGAGTACTGTTACATACTGATTACATACAGTGAGTACTGTTACATACTGATTACACACAGTGAGTACTGTTACATACTGATTACACACAGTGAGTACTGTTACATACTGATTACACACAGTGAGTAGTATTACATACTGATTACACACAGTGAGTACTGTTACATACTGATTACACACAGTGAGTACTGTTATATACTGATTACACACAGTGAGTACTGTTATATACTGATTACACACAGTGAGTACTGTTACATACTGATTACACACAGTGAGTACTGTTACATACTGATTACACACAGTGAGTACTATTATATACTGATTACACACAGTGAGTACTGTTACATACTGATTACACACAGTGAGTAGTATTACATACTGATTACACACAGTGAGTACTGTTACACACTGATTACACACAGTGAGTACTGTTACATACTGATTACACACAGTGAGTACTGTTACATACTGATTACACACAGTGAGTACTGTTACATACTGATTACACACAGTGAGTACTGTTACATACTGATTACACACAGTGAGTACTGTTACATACTGATTACACACAGTGAGTAGTATTACATACTGATTACACACAGTGAGTACTGTTATATACTGATTACACACAGTGAGTAGTATTACATACTGATTACACACAGTGAGTACTGTTACACACTGATTACACACAGTGAGTACTGTTACATACTGATTACACACAGTGAGTACTGTTACATACTGATTACACACAGTGAGTACTGTTATATACTGATTACACACAGTGAGTACTGTTACATACTGATTACACACAGTGAGTACTGTCATACACTGATTACACACAGTGAGTACTGTTACATACTGATTACACACAGTGAGTACTGTTACATACTGATTACACAAAGTGAGTACTGTTACATACTGATTACACACAGTGAGTACTATTACATACTGATTACACAGTGAGTACTGTTACATACTGATTACATACAGTGAGTACTGTTACATACTGATTACACACAGTGAGTAGTATTATATACTGATTACACGCATAATTATCATGATTATTTTATGGTAAGTATTCGTATTTAAGTATTTTAATTACATGATTATCATTATTTTATAAGGTAAGTATTTTGACGATTATATTCATGCATTCTGATTACACAGGGTGAATTTTCTGATTACATCTACTTATTGCAGTTATAAAAGATTATTTCATATTTATCACACAACATAACATTCTGAAAACATGCATCTTGATTACAAACAATAAACCAATCTAAACACATATTTCTTCATTATACATGATAGGTATTCTTATTAGTGTTGAAAAATCAGAAAAATTTCATAATCGGTCATAATCAGAAGAACTGTATCAATCAATGATCGATATAATCGTTATTTACATGTAGTTAATAAATGTTTATTATTTTTGGGGTTATTTCTATTTAGTTTTATGGATATGTGCAGCATACACACTAGCTGGTGTCACTGAATTCCCACTTTTCAATGTGGAGTCCACTCTGTCTCTCCCCCGCACATGTCTCAATATAAAAGCGGGATTAACAGTCAGATGAATCTCGGATTAGATATTAATTAGTGTACAGGCGACAATCGAATATAAAAAATAGAATAGATAATCAGAATCAAAGAGCCAAAAATCATCATTAATTCTTATTTAATTAACTGGTCACACATAAACATTCTGATAGCATGTTTACAAAATTGAAGCCCAATGAATGAAGTATGTCCTCTTTGTAATTAGTATAGTTTAGTACTTATTGCAGTCTTCCCCGATTAGATAGGGTGTTAAGCATATATTCACAATAAATACTCAGTTTACGTATATTACATTTATGAGATTGCCACTACAAACAATAAAAGATTACACACTTTCATTAAGGAGGTATACTACTCCAGGGCAATTTGATATGGATGAAAAGTGGAGGATATGTACAACACTTTTTAGAAATTAAAAAATTTCAGACTTGCTTTATTAAAGTCAAAAAATGCAGTTTTAAGAGAAAGTAATCTGGGGGAGGGAAATTTTTTAAACTCCTAGCTGCTGGACTCGAACTCGCAACCTACAGATTTGCAGTCAACATGTTAACATACTGAGCTAATCAGCTCGTCAATTACATCCAAAAGGAATAGACAGATCTATTGCTGATATTTATATTTTCATTCATGTTTTAAAAGGAAGTCAGCCATTAAGATGATGTAGTACATACCTCCTTGAAAGTAATCAAGTATTTTAGAATATGCTTGTATTACATGAAATTGCTTTCCATGTATGTCATTCAGCATTTATCTTTATCATACAATTTGTACATTTGTTATAAAAAGAAATTACATATCTTCATGTAGTCCTTACATTTTATCATATGCTTCTTAGTTAATGCTACATTATACATTGAAATGTACTCCGAAAATGATTCATGATATTTTTTTTTTTTATTTGAATTTAGATGAATGTTATGGCAATCAAACTGTGTCCTGCTTCACATGATTTTATAGGGAGAATAAGTATTTTTCAAATGAAGGGCCACACCTCTTTCCGGAGGGAAGAAAGTAAAGTAAAAATGGGATGGAGTAACCAAAAAATACCTAGATTTTGAACCATTACTGCCAAAAATAATGTGAAGGGTTGTTTAAATCATGACTTATGGGGTCCAAATTGTATGAAATTCATTTTCTTTTGCAAGTACTAAAGAGATCATGGGAGTGTTGTGCCCTGAGGGCCTTTTATGTAATGGTCAGGGCCTGTTAGTTAATGGCAGTCTTGTTCATCAAGGGTCTTCTATGTGTTTGCATGGATAACATCATGTCCATAACAGTGATGACCCTGAATGCCAGGTTACAAAACCAATTCAAATTTTGGGCTTGCAAACTTGAATATGATGTTTATCATTTAATTTGAAGCACAGTCAATGGTTCGCTATAGCCTGTGGTGTTTTGAAAAGCACAGTTGAAGTTGTACAGCTTTAGACTTTTTCCTTCAACAATTTTCATGATGGAGTCTGAGGAATGACGAGTGCACTTACTGGTTAATTTAGAGACCCTCCTTCCTGATCTTTTATATTTGACCTTATTAAAAATCGGAGGCATATAGTGTTTCCGATGTCCATCCATCCATCCATCTGCAGTGCATGGTTTTTGCACAAAAACATAATAAAATTTAGGACTTGCTTGATCCTTTGTGCTGTGAGTGGTATCAAGAGGGCATACTTGGTTGGAACCCTTCTAATTTCTGGAATAAGCGTTTTGTCCACTTGATTGTTCCTGTAAACTAGACTACAAGATGTTGCTCTCAGCCTTCCACATTAGAGACTGCAGATTAAGAGCTAGCATTCCATCAACTCTGATCAATTTTGACAAACGATTGAAGAACTAAGATATGAACTAAGATATGGCCACAAGCTATTTTCAAATTAAATGATGAATTCACTTTCAGCCATGCATGTACAAACAGAAAATATTTTCTAAGGCGCCTGGAATAAAATGATGGTGGAGTAAACCGTTTTCGTTTTTTGGTGTTTTTTTTAAAAAAATGTTGGGTTCTCATTGATTTTTGAAGGCTCATTTTGGGTCCGAATTTCGGCCCTTTCCCCTCCTAAAAATTGCCAATTTTTTTCCCAATTTAGCTTGCATTTTCCCCAATAATAGAATTATAAAAGGAAAACGTATTTGAAAAAAATAAACATTCGATGTGAATTATATACATAAGACTTAACAAAGAGTTATGGGAATGATGATCTGGATAGAATAGATGAAAATTTTAGAAGGTTAAAGAAAATTAGATGTGTAAAATAAAAATAATATAATGTTTGATATTATTTTAAAACTTATTTACGATAAAATTGATTTTTCCCAATTTGACTGAAATGTCGACAATTTTTCCCAATTCGAAAGCCACAGGACCCTTGTTAAAAATGTAGAAAAATCACTGCTTCTGTGACCATGTCTTTTATGTAATTCAAAGTTAGGGGATCATGCCTCAACTCAGGAGCCACATGCAAGGTGAAGATAACGAACAGTGATCAATCTCATAACTCCTATAAACAATACAAAATAGATAATATACCATAATTGAGTCACATATTTTACCAGGAGCCAAACATTTTACCATTGAGTCACATATTTTACCATTGAGCCTTTCTGAATGCATATGAACATTTCTGCATTTGATTAATTACTGGAAATCGACAGTCTAGGAATCCAGTACACTGTGTACTGGTATAGAATACTTTCAATTAAGTTGCAAGAGTTCCTTGAGGATGACAACTTCTATTTTGCAGACGTCCCTTGTCAGCTCAAGTTTTATATTTACGTATAAGACTGGATGCCTTCTAAATGGAAAAAAAATTGTTTTAGTATCAAAATTTCCACCATTCCATGCAAATGGTTAAGCTTCACACTTTGCAGTCGATGTGGCAAATTACAGACAATTTTTATGTGCAAAAAAAACCCAACTCAAATTATAACTCAACGTAAAACCCAAGTAAACATTATTCTTACTTACACAAGAGGCTGATGCTCAGAAACATATTAATGCTAAGGACTGTCATATTTTTTAAAATTTATTTGTTTTCTTGACATGTTTGCATGCCGTTCATGACATCTAATATAGCTCAATTCAAGTTGATTGGGTTCAAAAAAATGAAAATTCTATTAAAATCTCTTCTCGGCTTTATGACTGGGGCTATGTTTGATTAGCGGGAAGGTGTCTGTTTTATCCGTAGACCATATAACAATAATTATTCTGATCTTCCACAAACACATATGTGAAAATCTTGGGTTCAGACCCGCTGCCTCCATTCCAATGATGTAAAATCCAGAGATTATCAAGTTATAATGTGTGCATGAGAGAGGGATAAAACTGCTGAGACTGTGGTCAATTTAGCAATTTATTTTTTTTCCCTACATCTAGTTTCCAAAGTCAACGACCCTCTAGACTTGACAGCACAAGGATTTCTTTGGCCATCTGATGATGAGTTTTGTAGGAGATGATTTGGCTTTTCTGCAATCTGTGCCTATAATGTGCACAGGGGGATTATATTAAGATTGTTGGGGTGTCTTTATGATTAAAAAATCATCACCCTGTGTCTTGTGAAGTCAGTCAAGCGGAACTGATTAAAACAGATCATGCACAGTTTCTCTTTGATTCACCCTTCTCGAGACGTCTTCAGTGACTTATTTATTCGGCAGTAGTAATTGGGATGTTGCTTGTTGTTCTTTTAATTTCTGTTTTCGTGTGTGTTTATTTTGCCAAAATAGAAGATAAAAAGAGAAATGCTTGAAATTGAAACTTTAGATCACTTTTGTTTTGTCTGGACTTGATTAAATTCAGTTGAACACACATTTAATTAAAGATTGTTAAACAACAGAATCAGAAGGTTGATGGTTTAATGCATAATAGGACTTAATTCAAACATGATTTTAGTTCATTGTACCTTGGAGAATGTGAAATACAACAGGAGATAATTATAATACAGATACTTAAATTCCCACAGTTATTCACTTTGCAATAACAAAATGAAATAAATGTACCATGAAGTCGTTTGTAAAAATTCATAGTGGAATGATAATAAACAAATTAAAATTTAAATACTTTCCCAAAATAAACTAGATTAGAATAACAATCTCGCTTTCAACAAATTAAATTAAAATCCTCCTGGTGCAATTTTCAAAACCACCCAGAAATTTTTTTTTTTTGGATAAAAGAATCTTAAGTGAGAATTCTTTTCTCTCGGGATACATAACTTCAGTGACAACTAAACCTATGCATTCGATAAGATAATGTCCAACAGAGTTCACAATAAATGAAGATAAAGTTGTGTTGGTATGATAGATTGAATCATTGAGACTTGGGTTTATCAAGACTACAGAGGAACAAAATCAGAAGGAGTAGCACCTTTTACGATACCTGCATAGTGATACAACACTGATAGGGACTCGGTGCTGATAAAAAGGCCATCATAGATGGAGCTGATTTCTTTCTCGTTTTTGGATTACACCTAATAAACCATCTTGATGGATTGATTGGGAGAATTTATGGGGGACAAGAAAGCAAACTGGTGATTCTACTCTTGTGCTTCCTGAATATCAGAAATGCCAGAAAATCTCTCTCAGTGTTTGGCTTTGTTATTTAGATCTGTCTGAGTTTGCAGGAAGAACAATAGTTGTCTACAAAATGTTCATTAAATCCACTATTGTTGAAGATTTAAAATAACAAGCATTCAAGAGACCTGACTGACAATTGACCTTTAGTTGGAGATGACCATTGACCTAGATTCCAGAATGAAAACAAAACTATTATTGTAACCTGGGGACAATCAACAGTTGTATGGAAAATTTGAATTTTAAGCAGATAACCATAACAAAAATAAGCAGTTATTTAAGATAAAAATATTTAGAATTAAGAATTAAGAAATTATTTTTGACAAATATAAGAAGTTATTTAGGACAAAAATAAGCAGTTATTTAGGATATGAAAGATAACCAGTTATTTTTGACAAATATAAGAAGTACTAGCTTATTCAGAATAAAGATAAGCAGTAATTTTGGACAAAGATTAGCAATTTATATCTTGAAAAAAAACCCACCACTTTTATTTATTTAAATTTAAGCAATTTTAAGACTGCTCTATTTTATATAACATTTATAAACTTAAAAGAGGTCAACCTAACGCACAACCATGGGAGCAGTTTGACTGGAGCATTTCCACAGTTCATGTAAAAAAATTATTAGGGTTGTCTATTGCCATCAATTCCCCCCCCCCCCCCCCCCCCCCCCCCCCCCCCCAAATACTGTGATTCACTGCAGTGTTTGAAAATATATCAGTATTTACAAATTACAATGACAAAATAACTGAAAGTATATCAGTATTTACAAATTACAATGACAAAATAACTGAAAGTATATCAGTATTTACAAATTACAATGACAAAATAACTGAAAATATATCAGTATTTACAAATTACAATGACAAAATAACTGAAAATATATCAGTATTTACAAATTACAATGAAAAAATAACTGAAAATATATCAGTATTTACAAATTACAATGACAAAATAACTGAAAATATATCAGTATTTGCAAATCACAATGACAAAAATAACTGAAAATTAATATCAGTATTTACAAATTACAAGGACAAAATAACTGAAAATATATCAGTATTTACAAATCACAATGACAAAATAACTGAAAATATATCAGTATTTACAAATTACAATGACAAAATAACTGAAAATATATCAGTATTTACAAATTACAATGACAAAATAACTGAAAATATATCAGTATTACAAATTGCAATGACAAAATAACTGAAAATATATCAGTATTTACAAATTACAATGACAAAGTAACCTTAAAAATAAGAAAGTCTTCCTGCTCTTTAACATTAGAGAACAAAGATGAAATTTCCACTATGCGTGGTACATACAATGTTGTTTGTAAGTCCTCTATAATGTAAAGAACACAATGAATATATATTCTTGTATTTTTTATCATTTATTTGTCTGAAAATGAGCTAATGTTTGAAAGTGAATATACCAATATTGCAATACAATATTTTTCATAATTAGCAATACTAGTACACTGAAATATCGATAGCTCTATAAACTATTCTGTTATCCTTGATATCGATTCAGGATTTGCTTTAGTGTATTCGTTTATAAACCAAAATGTAACCTAGTTGTGATTTAACAAAGTGTGTATGAAATTTTGCCATTTTCAGAGTATGCAATGCACAATCAAGGTCAGTAATTAATTTTAAAACAAACACCTGAAAAATTGTGGAATGTGATTGTGACTATGAAATGAGCATACTATAAAACCTGGCCTGGCCCCATTGACCTGGCCTGGCCTGGCCTCAATTTTGGTCTTGAATTTGGCTCCAACCCAAATTTAGCCTGGCCTTTTTGGCCTCTAAAAAATTTTTTAACATTAACCAAATACAATTTTTTTTTTTTTTTTAGAATTGTGATTCATTGCTTTAGCATTCAAGTTCTAATTTTTCTAAATTATACAAGATTTATTTTGTTATGTTTTTGTTGGTTTGTAAATGTACACATTGAAATTATGTACTACCACCAATCTGGCTGATTTTATGGATTATCTATTGATCAGTTTATTAATCAAATTTTATTTATTTTCCCTTCCTAAATTATATACTATATAGCTTCCTAAGTGGTATACTACAGTACTGATGAAATAAATGATTGTTTTATCACTGTTTTATGTTTTTGCACAAGTTTATCAATTACACTGATATCTCAATCCAGAAATGATAAAAGTATTACACACTCAAATAAATAACAAATGAATAATGATAAAAGTGATATTACACATCCAGATAAATAATGATAAAAGTATTACACACTCAAAGAAATAACAAATGAATAATGATAAAAGTGATATTACACATCCAGATAAATAATGATAAAAGTATTACACATTTAAATAAATCTGTCATAATCATACTGACTCTGAATTTAAAAGCAGCACACACAGAGATATAATGTGGCTTCAATTTTTCCACTCATTCACAATTTCAATTTTTTGAAAGAGACCAATTTTTTTTAGGCCTTAAAATTTGAGGCCAGGCCAATTTTTGAAGCCAGGCCAAAATAAGGGATGGAACCAAATTTAAGGCCAAAATTGGGGCCAGGGCAACTTTGAGGCTAGGCCAACTTTGTGGCCAGGCTGGGTTTTATAGTTTGCTCTTTCTGGGTAATTAGTAACTCCGTGGCTTGTTATTCTGAGATAGGACATTGTCCTTATAATGCATTGTTTATGCTCATTCCTTTTGCATTGTGTCATAATAAATGTTTGCAACTTTGAAGGTCACCTTTCCTTGGTGGCATTAAGTTGATAAATTGTTTATTGCCTAACCGAAGAAGATAATTGGACTGAAATGTCAAAATTGAAGTTAAAACTTGAAAAATTAGAAATTTGTGTAGAGAAGCATAAAATCTGTGAAATGAAAGGCTTCGTTTGTTTAGCAAACATGCTTGCTTTATATAACCAAAGTAACATTGAATGTGATGTACGGTATATTGCAGATTTTAAATTAAATTTTGTAAGAATAATTTCTTCTACAAGTACATGTATAATTGGACTGAACCCATTTTCCTATAAAGCTTAGCTTTGTCTATGTTCAATAGGTACCTGCATAAAATTTATGCATGTAAAATTATTTATGCAGTATTTTTAATATCATTTGGTGAAAATTATATGAATTATACAGAAAATTATATTGTAAAGATTTGGGTTAAAAGAAAAATGAGATGCTAACATGACTGAAGTTGAATTCTATACACAGCCTTATTTTTGCTTCATTCTAATTTTTCCTATTTTCACTGGAGGGAAACATAATGAAATTAAACTGCAGTGAATAGAACTATTTTAGAATTGACATAAAAATTGTGTGAAAATTGGTTTATTCTTAGACAAGAAACTGTTGAAATAACAGTAAATCTAAAGCTGTGATGTGTGCTGGGATTTCTAATTTAAAGAGGAAGTCTTTTATATAACTTAACAAAGTAGTTCTATTGATTTAGAAACTGTATAACTTGAAGCAGAGAGAGAGAGGGAGAGATGAGAGAGAGAAAGAGAGAGATGAAAGATAGAGAGAGAGAGGGGGAGAGATGAGAGAGAGAGAGAGAGATGAAAGAGAGGGAGGGAGAGACGAGAGAGAGGGAGAGATGAAAGAAAGGTAGAGAGATGAAAGAGAGAGAGAGCCTGATTTCAATTTGCTTCCTGATTTTGTAGTATGGACAACGGAGTAAGAAGTGGAGACATTACGATGACATGGCACTCCATCTACCAGGACGTTATGTCAGCTGTTGGCATTGTCCATGATAAAAATGTAGGTGTTCTACAGAGAAAAGAAAGATAACTCTTGCTGAAGAATATTGTAGTACTTCAATGTAAATGATTTGATAACTAAGCTGTGATAAAGTTTTGTGTTGGATTTATTATGTCTTGTTCAAACAGTTTTATTGACTGTTTATAGGGGCCATTAAAAGGTGAAACTGTGAAGAGCCTGGAGAAATATGTCATAAAAGATGAGAGGCTGCCTATCCTCCTGGACAGGTAAACAAGCATCAAGTTTACACCGGATAAGACATGATTAAGGGAACTTTAATGTATGTTGTGGTGTGGAGTAATTTTTATAATTATATTTTTATATCCCCCCAATTATACAAGCAACTTACAAATTTATTCTGTGTGTAAATGAATTTTGGATTTAAATTGTTTATTTTCTTATAGGTTTTTGTTAGGTGAAAGGTCGTTTGCATGTTACAATTTATAATGAGAAATTTAAACAATCTTCCTAAGTTTATTTACTGATCAAATATTAATTGTAAATATTAAAATATATGAATTTTAATACATATTATGATTTTATAATTTTAGAATGAGAGCACATGGATCTAAAGTTTTTCTGGCGACAAACAGTGGCTATCAGTACACGAATGTAAGTCTCTGACCTCTGTAAACAAACGATGGCTATCAGTACACGAATGTAAGTCTTGACCTCTGACCTCTGTAAACAAACAGTGGCTATCAGTACACGAATGTAAGCCTCCGACCTCTGTAAACAAACAGTGGCTATCAGTACACGAATGTAAGTCTCCGACCTCTGACCTCCGACCTCTGTAAACAAACAGTGACTATCAGTACACGAATGGAAGTCTCCGACCTCGGTAAACAGAAATAGGATTTCTATCCACGAAATGTGATACTCAAGAAGATAAAAGACACTAAATTGGAATTTACTCAAAATGGTTTTACATGAAAAAAAAATCGCATTTCTTTCTGTATGGTATATGTATGCTGTGTTGAATGTATAGTAATCTTTTTTATTTATTTTTTTTTTTCAGAGAGTGATGTCCTACATGTTGAATGATGACCAGGTATATGAATTATTCTGAATACGGGAACTTTATAAATCCAGCTTATAAGAACTTTATAAATCCAGCTTATAAGAGTAGAAGAAACAAGCTTTATGTGCACAGATTTCTTATACAATGCATTACAACCGAGGAGAATCTAGAATAAGAACAAAAATAACACTGCACAGAGTAGCCTTTGAAATCTTGTTCTAATTTACTTACCGAACTTTTGCTTGCATATTCCAGCGAGACTGGACATCCTATTTTGACTACATTGTTGTGGATGCCAAAAAGCCTTTATTCTTCGAAGAAGGAACAATTTTACGACAAGTCGACAAGGTTTGTGATATTAGCGGTTTTCCATTTATTAAAATGTGCATTAATTTGTGTTCATCAGCTTTTAAAATATGGAAAGATTATTTTTTACACCCCTTTTCTGTAGGAGACGGGGGCCTTAAAGCTGGGGGCACACACTGGACCGATTCAATCAGGACAGATCTACTCTGGAGGTAACAGAATACAATAGTCGACCCTGGACAGCTTGAAATTTAATCATGAAATACTGTAGGTTCCTTATTTTACGCGAGTACTTAATATGAATTGATTCGAGTGAGCATGAATTTGCATGTGGTTTGTTGATCAAGAGTTCTTACATATATTTTAACAACAGAAAAATAAAAGTGAATACACTACCCACCATAAATAAGTATACACATAAGCTTTTCACACATTTTAGCATGAAATATATTCAATATAATGAAAGAGAGCTGAATTTACAGTGTACAACTTTCTATTTATCTCAGTAATCAGTTAAGGGTACAACTTCAATACATGTATTATGTGAAATGATAATGGACATTCAATGTTTTTTGGTGAAGTCTGTTAAACTGTGATATTGGTTTATTTACTGTGAAAAATCAAAGGGTCTCAGCGATTTTTTTCTACCCACTGGTACTGGTACCCATTCAATTGGGAAAAATAGTGCCAAAATCAAACAAATTGGGAATTTTCTACCAATGTATCGGCAAATGATTTCAACTAAAAGAAAAGAAAAAAAGAGAACAAAACAAGAAGTAGTCATCCCTTTAAAAACTTTTCTACGCTAATATTTGCTGTTGTGGTACATAAGGAATCATCGTAGCCTCATTTTAGAATCGTTGTACCTCTAAAAAACACACGCACTGCCATGATCTGTACTTTCGAGTTAATACTGGAAGTGAACATTTTAGTTAACTTGTACAATGTTTCAGACTAAGTAAGTTACGATGTCAGCGGTCCATTTTTCGGCAAGTAATTGGGAATTTTTAGTCTCAAAATTGGGAAAAATCAATGGTTTTTGGCATTGAGAATGGTACCGTTTATCGGTACCAGTTATATAAGGAAAAAAATCGCTGGGTCTTGTAAAAGTACACATCAAATACACAATAATATGTATTAGTAATTAATTTGAAATGGTTTCAAGTTGAAAATTTGCATAATAGCTCTTTTTAGAAAATTCAGAAATTCAGAAAATGAAGTATTTTAATAAAAAATAAGGATATAAAAAGTTAAAAGCCTAACATCATCTATTTATATGTAAGAGCTATGTATTTTGCATCGAAAAATCTATATCAGTGATGTAACCCGTATGCTATATGCACAAGTAACTTATTTTGGTGAATGTATACTTATTCATGGTGGTTAGTGTAGTTTTATTTCACAAGTGATGCTTTCCACAAAATTACATGATAATGTGAATTCATTATAAGTGTTACAGTGAACACACTTATAATGAATTCACACTTACAGTAAAACACAGTTACAGTGAACACACTTATAATGAATTCACACTTACAGTAAAACACAGTTACAGTGAACACACTTGTAATGAATTCACACTTACAGTAAAACACAGTTACAGTGAACACACTTGTAATGAATTCATGCTTACAGTAAAACACAGTTACAGTGAACACACTTATAATGAATTCACACTTACAGTAAAACACAGTTACAGTGAACACACTTGTAATGAATTCACACATACAGTAAAACATGGTTATAGTGAACACACTTATAATGAATTTACACTTACAGTAAAACACATGTATAATGAATTCACACAAAATGATTTTCACCATTCCTGTAATTTTAAAACATATCATGAATTAACATTTTTTATTATACATATAGGATTGCTACCTTTCTTAATTCTTATAAATTTTCAAGGTTATATATAAAAGAACTCGGTCAGTGAACTGGAAATTTGTACTTTTCATCTTTAGGTTAGTCTATAAGATTGAAGCCACATTTCTTACAGGAATTTTGAAATCTTACAGAGCTCAGATAAAGGTCTAGGTACATCTTATTTTCAAGGTTGAATGTAAAAATTCAAGGTCCTGGAGGGGAAATTAAAAAATGCCTGGGAGGATGTCTTGCTTTGTGGATACATATACCGTTTATATTTATCAGATTCGGATGTACAGTACTCCCACAATATATTGCCAGCTTTTGTTCAAGACCAATTTAGATGATAAAGTGGAGGTGGCAATATAACGAATGTACTAATACTGACAATTCACTGAGCAGTCAAAAGAAATTCAATTCTGTAAATTCATTTGGGCTCCATTCTGTATAATTTTTTTTTTTTAGATAATCTTGAGTTTAATTCAGGAATTATTTGTAATTAAACTCACCACCTGAATACCTTTTCCAGCTGTCACACTTCACCACACTGCTCTCAAAGTACTGGTGTGATTATTGATGGGTAATTGGCATTAATATTGAGGGTAAACTCTATAAAATTTGATCGTTTATTTGTGAAAATCAGTGGCATATGGCATTATGCGAGGTTGTCATTATAACAGGTGTTAACATGGGATGATGATTTTCAGGTAATAAATGGGGAAGGCATTATAACGTGGGGGGGGGGGGGGGGGGGGGGGGGGATATATTTAGGGAGCACTGTAATTGCATTAGCTTCTTACACTCACATTAACAATGCCAAATTCTAAATATTATTCAGTATCAATAACAGATTACTGTAAAATTGGTTATTTATGCATAGGGAAATTTACACTAAATTACATGGTCATGTAATAAGCGCATAAACTTTTACAGTATTTAAGGATGAGCCAAATATTGTAGTTTATGACTTACGTACTAAATATTGCATAATCTAGGAATAGACACGTAAGTTTAAAAAAAACATGAAATGTAAATCGTGTAAGTTTTAAACAGGAAGATGACTTTCAGGTTCCATTAGCGTGTTCCACGAACTGATGAAGATTTACGACCAGGAAGTGCTATATGTGGGAGACCACATCTTCGGGGACATCTTGAAGACCAAAAAAGTGCGAGGTTGGCGTACGTTCCTAGTGGTGCCCGAGCTGGCTCAGGAACTTCTGGTCTGGACCAAGAAAAAGACCCTGTTCGAAAAGCTGGAAGACCTAGATGTGCAGATTGGTGAACTTTATAGGTAAACGGAGGAGGTTGTTCTGGTGATACTGGGGTTGGTGATGAGTTAAAGACTTTCCTGATTTCAGTAATAAATTCTCTGATTTGTTTGTTTGACTCATAAAGTGTACATGTATTAAAAAACAAATTAACTTTATTCTATTGCTACATAGTATATCAGTAATGAAGTTGATAGGTTTCTTTATACAAATATGGACATATGTATTTTAAATGATGGGGTTTAAAGTGGTGAATTTGAAATATATTGTGAGATTTTCTTGCAGGCATCTTGATAGTGGATGTGACAATAAACCAAATATAGGCAACATCAACAGATTGATTAAGGTAAATTGATATTACCACAACATTTTCCATTTTAAAACTTTAGAACTCATTTATTTCGTATTAGCCATTCACTTTAGCTATATTGTTACAGTGTGGTTTTCTGATCAAGACTGGTCCTTTTGTCAGCATTTGTAGAACCACAGACCCAATTTCAACGAAGCTTGCCACAAAAAGTTCTTTTTTTAACACCCCCTGAAATGAAGGGCTACACTCCCTGAAATGAAGAGCTTCATGCACCCCCAGAAATGGGAGGAGAATTGAAATTATTTTGGATACAAATTTCAAGAAAATTCCCTCACAGAAAAGAAAACCAGTCATATTGTATTATGGTATCATATTATTCCTTCAATAAGCATTTATATCTCTTCATGTAGAAAAAGTAAACAACCCGAGGACACATTTCATTGATATTTTAAGCATTTCAAAAAATCAATTTCCTGGAAATGTTTGCAGAAGAAGGTTGGAAGTGGGCTAGAATATATAGAAAAAATTGGAAACTGGACTTATAACACATGAAAGAAACCAGACTAGTTTCACTTTAGTGGAACTATAATTACCACACAATAAACTTGTCAGATTAATATACAAGCATGCCTTTGTGATTTGTTCAAAACATGACCAATCAGGGCCAAAATAGGGGTTTAAAGACTTCCCTAATTTGTAATGTAAAAGTCGTTAAAATTTCTTTCTCAAGAACTGTAAACTGAAAATTTGTCAGTTTGATGCAAGTATCCGCTTAGCTGTATGATGTGTAGACTAGCGTTAGGGCAATGGTGGGGCTACTGTTGGGGGTTGGGGATGAAGTTTTTGTATGCAACTGTTCAGGTGAGTAATGTTGCCCTTGAGCCTCTTGAATTATATTCCTACATTTTTGACAGGAAACAACACATGAGATGGACATGGCATACGGAATCTTGGGAAGCGTCTTCCGGAGTGGTGAGAAGTTCTATCTCATTAGAAGTACTGATCCAGATCAACTGTTATCAATTGTTTCTGCAATATCTAGAACATCGCACCACTAATCATGCCTAACGTTGATTTCATGTTAAAGTTCGTTTATTTTTTTACATTAGGTATAATTAGCTGTGTAAAATATTACATCGTATCTTTGTGATTGTAGTCATCTTCAGGTTTCAGTGATACAATGAACTTTTTTGTTTTATAATTTGGTCACATGGAATTAATCACCACATTCTCGAGAAAATGATCTTTTTCTGAATCATCAGAAGCAGTGTGTATTTTTGTACTGATTTAATGTTTGTTGTAAGGTTCCAGACACACCTTCTTTGCCAGCCAGATCCTGAGGTTTGCCGATTTGTACGCTGCCTCCGTGGATAATCTCCTTCATTATCCGTTTTACTACGTCTTCAGGGCACCGAATATGCTGGTACAAAATTATGTTGGGTTTTTTTATTTTAAAAAATGTACTGAAAGATCATAGTACGTGTAATTGACGTCTCCATCTGAGTGCAATATTCTCGAGAGTAACGTTAAACAATATACAATCAATCAATACAATCATAGTAATTGATTCCTTTTGTCTATGAAATAGAACACATCTATGATATATTTGGTCGGTAGATTAGAAAAGGGTAATGATTTATTCTGTCTTTAAATTAAAACATATGGTATTGTAAATAGAACACATTTATGATTTATTCTGTCTTTGAAATAAAACGTATGGTATTGTAAATAGAACATATTTATGATTTATTCTGTCTTTAAATTAAAACGTTACAGGTTTGGTATTGTAAATATAACATATATTTATGATTTATTCTGTCTTTAAATTAAAATATATGTAATTGTAAATAGAACATATTTATGATTTATTCTGTCTTTAAATTAAAACATATGGTATTGTAAATAGAACATATTTATGATTTACTCTGTCTTTAAATTCAAACATGACTACAGTTCATTCTCCCTTTAAATTGGAATACATTCCTGATTCATACTTGTTGAAATGTGTACTTTGTAAAGTCTTATGTTTTGGGGGGGATTTTTTGGAGACAAATCTATCACGGTTTGGACAAAATAAGCATGTCCGTGGGGTCTTGGTTTCATGATTTGTAGGAAATGATTTCATGTTTGAAGAGTTCTTATTTTTTATTTTTGTCGATTTCTAGTGTCTCTAGAGAATTTCAATTCCCGTGAAATTTTGGGTTAGAATAGGTCCTCAGTACCCCTTGCTTGTCGTAAGAGGCAACTAAATGGGGTGGGGGGGGGGGTGTCCTTCAGATGAGACTGCAAAACTGAGGCCCCGTGTCACAGCAGGTGTGGCGAGATAAAGATCTCTCCCTGCTCAAAGGCCGTAAGCGTCGAACATAGGCCTGAATTTTGCAGCCCTTCACCGGCAATGGTGACGTCTCCCTATGAGTGAACGATTCTCGAGTTAGATGTTAAACAATACACAATCAATCAAGCCATACCACAAAAACTATAGAAATTACTCCCCACCCCCCAAAAATGAAAGGTTTTAGAGTACCTATGATTTTGTATTTGTTTCTTGATCAGTATTAAGATTTAAAACCTTATCAAACCTTTATCTAGATGCCCCATGAGTCTACAGTGGACCATGAAGATATACTGGAGACCGAAGCTGTTGGTTTGGCACCGCGAACTCGAGAAATGAGCGAGGATTCCCAAGAGGATCGCCGAAAGCGCCTGGAGAGAACTCACAGCATCATTCCAAATTTGTATGCCCCAACACCTCGCCAGTTCACGCAGATTTTGGACGACGACAGCCCCGAGAACACCGAGACGGAGTCGTCCAATGCCAAGTAGAGGTCGCGCTTCAGCGGTGACTCAGAAGTAGCCTAAAGGCATTAAATTTTATAAATTGTTGTATTAGTTGTTTTTTTTTTAAAGAAGTAATATTTTTTTCTCTAACACCCGGTTATTGTACAGATCAAAAACTTATTGGTATTCAAATATAACTACACAGCACTTTATAAATTTTAAGGAATTTTCATGGTATTTTTCATAGAAAAAATAATGTTTTGTTTGGTTGTTGATTCAGTGAAAGTTATTTAACTTTGTTTATTGTTTAAAATTCTCATCTACCTCAGTTGGTTACTACAAAATCATCTGTCGAACTGCTGCCCCAGAATTCCACACTTTTTTTCACTTTGTCCTAGATATTAACTTTTATTTATATGTAGATATATTTATATATATATATATATATATACACACACAGGATTGCTTGAGCGATTTCTCTGTACCACAAGTTTTTCACTTTTTCCTAGATACTGACTTTTATTTATATGTAGATATATTTATATGTATATACATTGGATTGCTTGAGCACTCAATACCACTATATATATTTATTCTGCTTGTTTGCCATTTGACCAATACCACGTGCACATATCTATTTTTTATTGTGATACACAAGTACTTAAAAACTGAGATTTTCAATATATGTAAAATTAGTTTATTTGACATTGACTGGTGTTCAACCTTTGCAACATGGTGGTTCAATTGTTGTTTTCCGTTGGTAGAGCACCTGACTGAAGATTCAGGGGGCCTGGGTTCGAATCCAAGTCTGGTCTATTGCTTTTTCTCCCATCCTGTTACATTTGGTGCCGTAGACCAGCCCCTGGAACTGACAGGTGAAAATACCTGTCAGGGGATAAAGATCCTGGGTTGGTGTCTTCAAGTGTGAAAATATTTAAGGAAGGAGAAATGTGGTAGTCAGCCGGGTTCGATCGCTGGCCACCAGATAGCTCAGTTGGTAGAGCACCTGACTGGAGATTCATGGGGCCTGGGTTCGAATCCTGGTCTGGTCTGTTGCCTTTGCTCCCTGTCACAGCATAAATATCACAGGATTGATCTCCTGTAGCATGTTGCTATCCTTGTTTTGATTATTTTTACACCATGATGAGTTATAGAAGCCATTTTTATGAGTATTTGTATAGTTAATTCTGAAGTTATCGCTATACTCAGATCATTGCCATTTTCACTGTACTGCCACATTTTTATCAGGAACATATTTCCTAAGCGTCCATGGTAGGGTGATAAATTGATATTCTACCAAAGGTGTCTAATGGGAGAAGCAGTTAAATAGATAGCGGTGAAATGCCATACAGCACCCAGGCTATTCTAAAGACTTAAATAGAAGAGAGTTATTTGATAAGGATTAATTTGTTTTCTGTTCATAAGAAATTCTCAATTTCAGTTACGCATCCTCACAAAAATGGATCATTTGAATTTCAGACAAAACAGTTAAATGGGGGTATATCCTTTGGATTGTGCCAAATAGGTTTGGAAATTGCATTGACTGCTCTGAACGTTAGAAATAATGAGGGGTTCACGAAGTAATGAGACTTTTATTTACAAGTCTGAAATTTTATCATTTTAAAGACCATTGAAAGAAAAAATGAAATAATCAAAATAAGGGTCTACATAAATCACAAAGGTGATGTTTTTTATTCAGTAGTGTGGATGTATTTTGTAAAATAAAATATTTTACGTAATATGATAATTAAGCATATCAAATGTATGTTGAGGTGTTCAATAAATGAATGGCAAACAAATATTAAAAATGGACAAGTACACGGGAGGGTTAACCTATTGATATGCTCTCATTATACTACTCTCATTCGTTATACTGCTACATTTTCCAATTTACGAAAGGCGGCGGTTTATCGAGAATTAATTGTACTTCCTATGGGAATGTGATGTTGGACCAAGCTCATCATTTCTATCCAGGCTTGTTACACCTTGGTTTTTCTTCTTTTTTTTTCTTTTTTGTGATTATACTAATTGATTGTTTGAAAGATGAACAGTTATGAATATATTCACATGTATAGAGCAATTTTAAAATACAGTGTTATTTAGTTTATTAAGAGGAGCTTTATACACAACAAATACAGATGTCGGTCACATGCAGTCGTCTTATAAATATATCAAAGAATTGTGCTATTTAGAATCTATTTGCCTATAAATATTGTTATTCACATATTTTTTATGAGAATTCCTTTGTATTTACAGATGATATAAAAAAGAAACTTGGTTACATGTATTACAATATTTTATATAGTATAGTTTTGCATTATTTTCAGAATTTTTTTATATTTAGGATCTTCCATTGTTAGTTTTCCTATTAGCATTTATACTAACCACTTGAGGAATTCGGCATTTTCTCTTCTGTGAAGGATCGTGGTGTTGTAACTGTTTTTTGCTGTCTCCCGATGGAGTCGATGCTTAGTCTGTCTGTCTGAGTGGACTCCCAATTCACAATAACTTTGTCTGTCTGTCTGAGTCGACTCCCAATTCACAATAAACCACCCTCCAGTGAGACAGGTTCTAGGAAAGTCTTTGTGTGTGATACAATGTATATGATTGCTGCATATTAATTATGATTCATGTACATAGCATGAAATTTACTTTGAAAACTCTATATAAGAGTGTTTATAGAACATACCAAAGAAGAAAGAGGAAGAAGCCAACAACAAAAAAATAAGAAGAAGAAAATGAAGAAGTATTATTTTCAAGAAATAATGACAAACTGAATTTTTTGAATTGAATTGTGTTATGATCTACAAAATGATGAATGCTTGAATCGAACTTTTGTGGGGTTGATTTATTGTCTTTATTTTTTTTTACAATATTAAAAGTATATATTAAAAGGTGCAATAGAATATTTTGACATTTCATATTATATATTTCCACACAAGAATTCATTATGTCTGTTTTACTAATTACTTTATATATTTCCAATTTTAATGTTAATGATTCTTAGCAAATAAAATGATTTATTTCACTAGAGATGAGTTCAATTGTTGATATTAATTCAAATTTAGAGGTACATGTATATGAGGCAAAATGGCTTTAAGCTGAATATTCTGTTATCTTTTAAATCATCCTGTGGTTTCAAGTGGCATTATGAAATATTTGCAAATTAAGGAGTTACTCTACATCGTCATAATGGCTGACTTCCTTTTAAAACATGGATGAAAATATAGATATCAGCAATATTTGTCTATTCATTTCTAAATTTATCGCCTAGCTGAGTAGCTCAGTAGGTTAGCACGTCGACTGCTGAACTGTATATCGCGGGTTTTAAATTTTTATCAAATTGGTTTCTACTAAAACTGCATTTTTTGACTAAATAAAGTTTTGAAAGTTTTCAGTTTCAAAATATTGTTGTACATGTCCTCTACTTTTCATTCATATCAAATTTCTCCGATGTAGCATATGTCCTTAATGATGGTACCGAATTTTAGCAGGAATATTGGGAAAGTCTTGCAAAATCAATCGGAACACGAAACATTCATCGTACAACTCTCTCTTACTTTTTTTTTTTTTTGAAGAGTACACTCCCTTTGAATTCATATCCCAACATGCAACAAAAATTAAGATATTTTTAGCTGTTAGAAACCAAGCACCTTGAATATGAAGTTAAAGCGCTTTTTGCTACGGTATTACCCTCCTGGTGAGTAGAATGCAAGAATAAAGCTGCAATAATTTAAAATTCGATGTATTCAGAGTAAAAATTTCTTGGATCTTCCCAAAGAAACAAAGTAAATTTTGGTCGCGATGAACGCTACCATCGCTAAGTATGTTGATTCATCATGGCTGCAAGAGCACATTGTCGGTTCCTTCAGATAGTTTTCAGTCTTAGATTGCTGAATTTTTAGGACTCGCTGTAAAATCGTGTATATATTAACAACGTATTTTCGACTCTGATCCTACTACCGACTATTTGCCTTTGGTCCTAAATTCCCAACATATCAATCAGTATATAATATCTAAACAGATTATCCTTGTGGTACTACAATTACTGAAATGACAAAAATAAAATAAAATAAAAATCAAGACATAAACAGAGAATTGGAACTCATTCAGTTTTAAAATGATGGGTCCAACTATAAATAGGTTGGGAACACTTTCCATATAGCCCAGTGAGATCTCACTAAAACATCCCTCTTTAATGAAAATCAAAATCACACGGCCTCTCACCTCTGGTCGGCACGGGTTCGAATCCTGCTCGCGCCGGTAAATGAGAGTTTCCCAGTTTACTTGCGGAAGTGTGGTGGTCTCTTCCCAGGTACATTGTATCTGGGTTCTCTCTTCCACCAATAAAAAACTGGGTGACACCAGATAACTGAAAAATTGTTGAGTGTGGCAGAAAACATTAATCAATCAATCTATTTTGAAGATTTATTATGTTCAGAGAATTCATAAAAAAATTAAATTTTCGTAAAGAAACTATTTGGAGTGTTGAGCACCTTAAATCCCTTCTTCGGCTTTTAATGGAAATGCAGATATAATTAATATGTATACGGTGTGACCGTTGGACCGAGCGAATCATGTAATGGTTATTAGAGTGTCCCAAGTGGTAATCATAATTCCATTAAGTACGGTAGATTATGATTCATTTAAAAATATATATTTTTAATGAAATTTTCCTTGCGCTAAAACCCAGTAAGATCTCAATATTCAAGGGGTTTATATGGGGAGAACAGTTTTACAGGATCCGCCTATTCATTGAACACGGGAAATAAAACGCAAGGCGACGTCAACTGTGCATTGTGACGTCATATTTAGCGTCGACTTTTTTTCTCTTTTTCAAAGCAAACAATTATAAACAACAATAATACATTCCGTATGCAATGAAAAAGGCCGTTATAAAACTAAACAAAATTAACCAATAAATTCAAAATGGTAAAAAAGTAACCGTAATTTTATCGTATATTCTCATTCAAAGAAACTCATGAACTCGTTCATCTATTTAGTCGTATTACGGTTTTATATGTAATTATTTGCTCAAACCTGTTATAATGATAATTATACTATTCACTTTAAACAAACTGAGTGTTTAAATTACGAATTGCACGTCAGAGTCTTCTATTATTGACATTCAAAATAAAACACGAATAACTGTTGAAGCAAGTAATGAAAAAATAAAAGGCGGCGCCCATATGGATCACAAAAATTTCTGTGAACGTATATAGAGATTATCTCTTTTTCTTTTGCTGATTTTGACTTTTTTCTTTTACATACGTGTTACCTTTAGAGCCTTGCTTCGCGGACGGGCTGAAGGCCCGTCCGAGCCTCGCTCAGTATATATATAAAAATCAACTTCTAGTGAATTGTACACTATAGGTAAAACGGGGCTTAATGTCCTTACATGCGAGTCCTGTAAAAAAAAAAGAAGAAAAAAAAAGGAGCTGTTCCCAATTTAAAATTGACTTTTTTCCAAATTCTGACAGAAAATTCTAAATTATCAGCTCGCGGGCATAGTAAAAAATGGGATCTGTGTGTTGTTGCATAAAATCTATTATATCTTGGGAATGAGTTGTCTAATAAGATGTGTAAAGTTCGCTTATTTAAATGAAATATACGCACGCAACAAACACTTGATGATAGTTTTTGCTTCATTTTATTTACAGAATATCGTAGTATTTATATCCAACATAAAAAATGGAGCCTGTGTACCTTTAATCACAATATATAAATGACAGGAAAAAAAATTCTACCAATAATGCATTATTTTTAGTCTATTAAGTACTTTTCCCAAAATAACAGTTTTTCGATGTAAAATTCCCAATTGAAAAGGTACTGGACCCTATACCAAAAAGGGGTAAATTAAGCCCTGTTAGAATTATAAGCCTTTCCTTTCACAAATGATTGAGTTTTGTTTTCTTTTTATTTAAGGGATCATATTGGAGTATGAGCAAGGAGGAAACCTGAAAACCAAATCAATAGATCTCCTAGACTTAAAAGTAGAGTAAGTGGTATTTACATTCATCTATCTATCAAAATGAAAGGTTTACTATATAAAGTGAACATTTTGTGGAATCACTGATTTTTTTTAGGAGAATTTTTTACTATGAAGTTATGCATGACATGGAATTGAAAATTGAGCACCTGATAGAAGGGATTTGTTCAAGATGTTTCTGATGTGGGTTTCACCAGTTTGAGCTATGTCAGAAGCAGGATAAAAATCAAATGTATTTTTGTTCCTCACTGCAACGGGGTAGGGGACATAGAAATACCGGTGTCCTTCCCACTTCACCTCTGAAACTGCTCGTTGGATTTTGTTCAAATTTTGTAGGATTGTTAGTCACCATATATACTTACTTACTTACTTAGTCCTCTTCGTGCTTGTCAGCACATAAGGCCGTCACCAGAGACTTCCATGTTGGTCTGTTTCGCCCATTTCTGGACCTGTCCCCAACTCCAGTTGTTATTTTTCATTTCTTTCTCCACCGATCTTCTCCAGGTCTCTCTTGGTCTTCCTCTCTTTCTCTTGCCAGTTGGTGACCATTTCAAAGCAACCCTTGGGATGGAATTTGGGTACATTCTGCATACATGTCCTATCCACAGCCATTTTTCTTTCTGATCATCTGGGATAGAGGAGTGGTGTTTGTCCTTTTGTACAGTTCGTCATTTGAGATGGTATTAGGCCAGAAGATGCGCAATATTCTGTGGAGACATCGGGTCTGAAATACATCCAGCTTGTTGGAAATAGACTTGGTTACTTTCCAAGATTCAGCACCATATAGTAGGACCCCAAGCACGTTGCTCTTGAAGATCTTAATTTTGGTGTTGGTGCTAAACTTTATTGACCTCCAGATGTTCCACAGAGCAGCATACGCTCCTGTGACTTTAGAAATGCGAGCTTGTACATCTGCCTCTGACCACCATATATACAGTTGATCATATTGTGCAGCCAATTTGATTTGACCAATTTCACAGGAGTCATGGGACTTCATTGAATTTGTGCTTGCCGCACTATAGGAACACTGGGTGCAACTCCTCTGAACCGCTCAACAGATTTCATTAAAATTTTGTAGGATTGTTAGTCACAATATATAGTTGATCATATTCCACTGCAATTTTGATTCTACAAATTTTACAGGATCGAGTTGTTTGCGGTGGTAGGGGACATGGCTATGCTTAGTAATCTTGTTAAAATTTATCTGTTGACTTTTATGTTGTTGTTTTTTTTTAACAGAACTGATGTTGATGCTGTTGTGGACGAGATATCTCGAAAGGAACCATTGATTACGGCATCCAAAGCAGAACAAGTCCGAAAACTTGTACAAAGTATGTGTATCTGTCAGTAACCCATGTACATACTGTCTTATTGAGAAGTCGGAAAACTTGTACAAAGTATGTGTATCTGTCAGTGACCCATGTACATACTGTCTTATTGAGAAGTCAGAAAACTTTACTCACTTACCATGCAATAAACCAATGCCCATTCTTTTGAACAAATTTCTACTGTAATTACAACTTGTATTAAGGTGTCCAATAAAATTATTGTAGCTGTTTCTTTGAGAGATAGTTTTGTAAAGATTTTTATGGTCCCATTATTGAAATTGGGGAGGATGGAGGTAAGGTATAAATGAGTATGTCACCCTTTTGGCTGTCTGGGTTAGTTTCCGATCGGGGGGGGGGGGGGGGGGGGGGGGGGGATATATAACTGAGTATGTCACCCTTTTAGCTGTCTGGGTTAGTTTCCGACCAGTGTGTGTGTGTGGGGGGGGGGGGGGAGTATAACTGAGTGTGTCATCCTTTTGGCTGTCTGGGTTAGTTTCCGACCTTTCTTGAAAACACTTCGTGGTATGATGTTTATATAATGCACCATGGGTTGGTACACGATGAAGAGCTTACTTGGGATTTTTGTATGGGTCTGGGAGTTGATGGGGGCCACTAGTATTGAAAATAGAAATTTGATTTCCAAACTCTATTTTGAGAAGGCTTTGTTTTTGGGATGTTTTGTATTCTAAACTGAAAATGCATTGTTAGTCAGGGATTAAGTGAAACTTAGGCCAAACATAGTAATGGGTAATTTTATTTGGGGGGGGGGAGAGAAGGGGGCAGGGTGTTTATGTCATTCAGATACACTCGGTCTCTATGGAAATGTATTTGAAGAAGTAAAAAATGAATCCTCTTCCAAACTTGAGACATCACCTCTGCTGTAGCTCCACGCTTGATCTGGATAATGTGTTTTAAACAAGCTGTAATCTTACAGAATTAACTGTGAAACTACTCACAAGTTTGTCCTTTCCGACCAGAGTTTTGTAGAAAAGTTTAGGTACCACCTCCCTGTGACCTGTCTTTAACATTTCATGAGTATCTCTTATTTGATGGGAATAAGACTCTTGGTAAGCCTGGGTTTTATCCAGCTTTTAGATGTTACTACCCATTTGATGTTTAATTGTTTGGTATTACAGGATTACAAGAAAAACTAGCCCAGAAAGATGATCATCACTTTTACTTATTCAAGGTAAACAGCCTGAATCATTATTCTAACTAGGGTGATTTTATACATGAGACATACTTTGTCAATGAGATTAACTGTATTGCATTTTGATATTATGATCATCACTTTTACTTATTCAAGGTAAACAGCCTGAATCATTATTCTAACTATGGTAATTTTATACATGAGACATACTTTGTCAATGAGATTAACTGTATTGCATTTTGATATTATGATCATCACTTTTACTTATTCAAGGTAAACAGCCTGAATCATTATTCTAACTATGGTGATTTTATACATGAGACATACTTTTTCAATGAGATTAACTGTATTGCATTTTGAAATATTTTCCCTCTGTTGTAGGTGCTAAGAGCCCATATCTTACCGTTAACAAATGTTGCATTTAACAAGTCAGGATCCAGGTAGGAAAAGTAGCAATCAAATTCTTATGATCACAATGTGATGTCATAGGTCACAATGTAAAGTCATAGGTCACAATGTAAAGTCATAGGTCACAATGTAAAGTCATAGGTCACAGTAATGAAGTCATAGGTCACAGTGATGAAGTCGTAGATTACCTTAACAAAGGTATAGCTTACTTTGATAAAAGCTATAGCTCATCTTAATAATGTCTTAGCTCATCGTGATAAATTTAAGCTCAGTGATGAAATCAGAGCACACAGTGATGAAATCATAGCTCACCGTGTTAAAATCATTGTGAGGGTGGATATAGTATTAAATTGGACTGTTTGTATGGGTGAGTGTGTCAATGTTTTTTTGTGTAACACTGAGTTGTAGTCACTCTACAGGCCACCTTTTTTTGCTTGATTGATTTGATATTTCACATGTAGCTTTGTTATCAAGAGGAAGAAACCTATTGATTTTGGGGTCCAAAGGTCAAGGTCACTGTGAGACGTCATTGAAAAAGTTTGTAGTCACTCTACAGGCCACATTTTTTGCTCGATTGATTTGATATTTCACAAGTAGCTTTGTTATCAAGAGAGGAAGAACCCTGTTAAATTTGGGGATCAAAAGTCAAGGTGACTGGGAAACTTCAAAGGAAGACTTTGTAGACATTCATTGCGAGGGAACATGCCCTGCGTTGCAGAGCTCTTGTTCCCCTTTGCACTGCTTTTGTTGAGTCACATTGATTTTGACGGTCGGTATGGCTTTCTCTTGCAGTTTTATCACGGGGAGCTATGACAGGACCTGTAAGGTGTGGGACACCGCATCAGGGGAGGAGCTACACACCTTAGAGGGACACCGCAATGTTGTTTACGCCATTGCATTCAACAATCCTTATGGGTAAGTGGTCAGGGAGCAGCTCAAACAGTGTCTGAGTTCTGTGAAGCATACAATCACATCAGGAAATGACGATTTTCAAAAAGAGTAGGATGTGATTGTGAAACGCTATGTCCCAGATAATGGCCATGTTTGACCTTGGTAAATTTGACCTTGACAAATGACATTGAACTTTATCAGTCACATAAATTTGATCTTGAGGTTTCTCTTTATCCAAAATAGAATGTCTGTCTTATATACATGTAATTTTAAAAGTTATGACCAAGGTTAAAGTTGCAGACAGACATAGAAACAGAGAGAGTGATGACTTTCCTCTTTTTCAGTTTAATAGGAGACATAAAGTACCCAAGATTGTTGTGTTTGATAGATATTCTATACTTCAAATTCAATTTTGATTTTAGAGACAAGATTGCTACTGGTTCCTTTGACAAAACTTGCAAACTGTGGAATTCAGAAACTGGAAAATGCTACCATACTTTTAGAGGGCATTCTGCTGAAATTGTAAGTTCATCAACAATACTTGCAGATATTAATCACATTATTTGAAAATAATCAACTTTATAAGATTTTTATTACCATATACCAGGTGGTTTTTTTTTTTCACGAGATTTTAAAATTAGCTTATTTTAGCGGTTAGATAGGTTTCCACCAAATTTCTCTCGCCAAATATGCACCCAATTGTGACTTCAATATTTGCAAGAGTGATAACTCTTCCTTGTCTGCCAAAATTTATTCCGCTATAATTATTAGCAAACTTTTGAGCCAAATTTTAGACCCGCAGAAAAAATCCGCTATATTGGTATTAAAAACTCCAAGCTTTATCCAGGGTATGATTTTCAGCCAATCGGCAAATATGACATTGATAAATTTCTAATTGAGAATCTACTTCTGTATTTATGTTTTGTTAATCAATGAAATTTGTTTCTTTGCAATATTTGTTTTGTAGGTTTGCCTGAGCTTTAATCCTCAGAGTTCTGTCGTGGCAACCGGGAGTATGGACACTTCGGCCAAATTATGGGACGTCCAAACGGGACAGGAACTAGTCTCCTTATCGGTAAACAACACGCATTGTAATCTCCGAGTACGATAATGGAAGAACATTAAGTTTCATTAGTGAGACTAGTATATCTAAAGTTTCATATTTTCATATCTTTTGATTTTAGCCTAAGGTTGGTAAAATTGTGTGACACAGATTAATCTCGAATTTGTCACAGATTAGAATTCAGAGAGTTGAAAATCTAAATTTGATCAGCTTTGTGTCTTCACTTTCGTGTGTTTAATTAACACCTCACATCTGAAGTACCAATCTGCAAAATGCTCATCCATTTAAAAACAATATTTGACTATGAAAGCTGGTACCTACAGATTTGAAAGCTGGTACCCACAGATTTACTGAGTTTTACTTCACACGTGTACTAGTACTTTATTTTATTTTTAAAAAAAAGCAATATTCATTTAAAATTTTAAATTGTCTTCTTGATAGTAAGTAGATATGTGAGTAATTAGTCTATGGTGTATCTTGTTGTTAGAAAGTAGACATACGAGTAATTAGTCTTAGGTGTATCTCATTTCATTACAGGGTCATTCTGCTGAGATTATCTCCCTTTCTTTTAACTCGACTGGAACACAGCTGATCACTGGATCCTTTGACCATACTGTGTCAGTCTGGGACATCAATTCAGGAAAGTAAGTCATTTCATTTCCCATATAATCATAAGGAACCCCCCCCCCATTAATCAGGACATAAAAATGATGTGTGTTGTCATAATGGTTTTACCATATGCAAATATTTGAATTTTGATTTCACAAAAGACTAAAAATTTCCCTACACAAATGTTACATTACATCAGGGAAATGTGTTACATATGGGAAGCAGAATTGTATGTAGGATATGTAGAAATGAATTCATCATCTGCGTCTCATAAGGGGTATATGGGAGTATACCACGGGTCGTGGTGTAAGAAGGAAATTGACAGGTTGTGGAATACAGGAATTAACCCCAGGTTATTTTCCCAGTACATATTCACCCTCAGGGAATTTATCCACGGTCAACTTCCCCCCCCTCTCTCTCTCTCTCTCTCTCTCTCTCTCTCTCTCTCTCTCTCTCTCTATCTCTCTCTCTCTCTCCCCCCCCCCCCTTCCGAGATCAAAGATTAGAGACATTATATTATATATTTTTTGTCCATCAGGATGTATATCTGCGACATCAACCTTGAATTAGCATAGACAAAATAGAGCCTTCATGATTTGTGAATTGAAAGGTCACATGATATGTATGACTATGTTTTTAGGCGGATACATTCACTAATTGGACACAAGGCGGAGATCAGCAGTGCTCAGTTTAACTGGGACTGTTCACTGATAGCAACTGGCTCTATGGACAAAACCTGTAAAATCTGGGACCCACCCTCAGGTGAACAGTTTTTTTTGTTTGTTTTGTGTAAAAAAAAAACTGCTGAGTGCAGAATGAGATTCAAATCTGATCATAGTTTTACCTTCAAATACAATGTATTTACAAAACAAACTGTACGAAAGGATGATTAAAGTTTTTGGAAAGCCAAGATGTAAATCCCCCCCCCCTCCCCTCCCCTCCCCTCCCCTCCCTAACACACACACACTTTAATGTATCCTGAACTTTCTGTACAGGGCGCTGTATCGGTACTCTGAGGGGACATGATGATGAGGTACTAGACGTGGCATTTGACTACACAGGACAGATGTTACTGACTGCCTCAGCTGATGGAACAGCCCGGTGCTACAATGCTGTCTCTCATAATCTCCTCTCCAAGTTTGAGGGACATGAAGGGGAGATTTCTAAGGTGAGTTGGATGATTCAATCCATAATCTTTTCATTACATATATTTCAAAATTTTATGTAGTTCTAATTTTACAAACCTACAATGAATTGTTCACATTTTCGATAGATGAAACATTTAAATCCTGAACTGATGTGATGTCACAGTCGTCAAGTTTTGTTGTCAAATGTGATGTTTTAATTAAAAGTAGTCCCATGGGATTTACAGTGTGGTTTTTAAGGCCTGGGTAGTCACTATAGCAGTCTTCACAAAAACATTTAAAACTTGCTGGCCAGTCGGACCAGTGAACTGTCTGAATTTACTGGCCCACAGTGAAATTTACTGGCCCCCAAAATTTTCATAGTACATGTTTATCACATACATTATGGAATGCATTGTAAAACTGTACAATTAATTTACTGAAACTATGATTATTAATAATATTCATATCCACCCTAAGACATCCTTTCTGTCGATACCAGAAAAACAACACCGTACATGGTATTTGCTCTTTCTCTTTGCCTGCAAACAACAAGACTACAAATTCACATATTTTTCACAAACCTGAAAACAGCCTGAGTGCACCTTAGGAAGTACCCTTCTCTACCAACATCAAATGTAAACGATTGATTTATTCTATAAACTGTAGAAATTGCATAAAATCAGAGATAACTGAAATTGTCAAAGTTCATTTTAATTTGACAATGCAATAAAGCAGCAGTTACTGGTGTGCAGTGCGATACAGGACGCGGCCATTTTTGTTGTTTCAGTAAGTTGTTCGTTGAATATTCACATGATCAACATACAAGTTATCTTGACAATTACAAGTATAGACATAGTTATCGTTCTTTATTATAAAGAAATAAACAAACCACGATGTCAAAACACTTATTTTATGCGCCATTGATTTATTTTTATTTTGATGGTAATTTAAGTAAATAACACGTTTAGAATATCTAAATCTAACATAATATTTAATGTGACTTACAAAAAGTCTACAAGCCCATCGGACTTCCTGATTTTTTAATTTCACTGACCCGACCCTTAAATTCACTGGCCTCAGTCTTCGGACCACTGAGTTTTCGTGAAGACTGCTATAAAATTATTTAGAAAAAAATATCAAAATGTGTACACTTTGTTATATTCAACTAATGTGAAGGTGGTTATTGAAAATTTTGAACGTAAGGTGGTACCAGCATTATGCTTTTTTAAATGAACTGCTAATTGCTGTCAACAGTGAAATGGTGTACTTTGTTTCACGTCATGTTTATAAACAAAGGATTTCTGCTGATTTTTAAGTCCTCCAAAAGAGTACTGAATATCTTATAATCCAAACCATTAATGGAAATATGGCTGTAATATAAAGTGATTTCAAATGGAGATTGACTAATAATTGTTATATAAAAAAATATCACTTCTTCACAAAGAAAATATTTATTCCTCTATGAGAGGAAAAGGATGAAAATTTTATCGGATATAGCAAAGCTTGATTTTAATTAACTGTTTTTCGCTGGTCCAGGGGGTTCGCTCTAACCATGTTTTACTGTATAATAAAGTTTGGTTATAATGAACTGTTCTTTGCTGGTCCTGGGGGTTCACTATAACCATGTTTTACTGTATAATGAAGTTTGGTTATAATGAACTGGTCTTGGGGGTTCGCTATAACTGTGTTTTACTGTATAATGAAGTTTGGTTATAATGAACTGTTTTTCGCTGGTCCTGGAGGTTCCCTATAACCATGTTTTACTGTATAATGAAGTTTGGTTATAATGAACTGTTTTTCGCTGGTTCTGGAGGTTCACTATAACCACGTTTAATTGTATTGTACTTTTATCTGAACAAGTTTTACACCAATTTTATTATCTTATTTCAGATAACCTTTAACCCACAAGGAACCTCAGTACTAACGGCCAGTTCTGACAAGACAGCTCGTCTTTGGGATCCAGAAACGGGGCGATGCAAGCAGATCTTGGAGGGCCACACAGACGAAATCTTCAGCTGCGCGTTTAATTATGAAGGCAACACCATCATTACTGGTAAAGTCGTTAGCTTCTTTAATTAGAAATACTTCACCTGCTAAGATACAAGCAGATGGGAAGTTCAACATTTATTGTAATTGTTCAGTCATACACTGGGTCACATCTCTTAATTGTCTAATGTCATGCACTTAGATAACATCAGCTTAACAGTAGAACATCACTTTTTATGCCCCCCGAGATCAAAGATCGGGGGGCATATTGTTTTTGTCCTGTAATTCTGTCATCCTGTCTGAAATTTTAACCTTGCTAATAACTTTTGAACAGTAAGTGCTAGAGCTTTGATATTTCACATGAGCATTCCTTGTGACAAGACCTTTCCATGGGTACTAAAGCTTTTGACCTTGACGTTTGACCTACTTTTAAAAAATTGACATTGGTCATAACTTCTAAATGGTAAATATTAGAGCTTTCATATTTCACATGAGCATTTCTTGTGACAAGATCTTTCTACTGGTACCAAGATATTTTTCCTTCTGACCTTGGCCATCTTTGGAATTGACCATTATCGGGGGCATTTGTGTTTCACAAACACATCTTGTTAGTTTAGAAAATAAATGTTGTCTGGTAAATGTGTTAGATTGTTTAGCTGGAATCTAAGTAATGTGATGTATTCATGGTATTTGATGTACAAGCAAATCCAAATCTTTCACAAGAAGTGAACTCTCCAACCATGAAGTGATCGCCCCTAATCATGACATGATTCCCCAAACATGACATGATGATTCCCCAAACATGACATGATGATTCCCCAACCATGACATGACGATTCTCCAACCATGACATGATGATTCCCCAAACATGACATGATGATTCCCCAACCATGACATGACGATTCTCCAACCATGACATGATGATTCCCCAAACATGACATGATGATTCCCCAACCATGACATGACGATTCTCCAACCATGACATGACGATTCTCCAACCATGACATGACGATTCCCCAAACATGACATGATGATTCCCCAACCATGACATGACAATTCTCCAACCATGACATGATGATTCCCCAACCATGACATGACGATTCCCCAACCATGACATGACGATTCCCCAACCATGACATGATGATTCTCCAACCATGACATGATGATTCTCCAACCATGACATGATGATTCCCCAACCATGACATGATGATTCTCCAACCATGACATGATGATTCCCCAACCATGACAGATGACCCCATCCCCACCACTCAAAGCATACTGTAGTTTTTTTTAAATATACCCCCAGGAGAAAGTGATTTTACATGAGACACTTCTGGGAAGCGTATACTGGTATTATTTTTGTCCGCAAATTTTACAATGTAAAGAAATATTCTTTTCCAGGTAGCAAAGATAATACTTGCAGAATATGGAGATGAGAAGAGTCTACGACAGTTGTTCATTTATTTATAACTGACAGTATTATGGTGCCAATGTTTAATGCCTCGATATATGTATGTGTCCCCAGTGAAAGGATGTAAAAGCATTAAACATTCCACGCTATGTTACCTTCACTTCAGAACTCCAAGAGTTTCTTCATTTTAAGGATGTTGTGGTCGGGGAATTTAACAGCCTTCAAAAACTCCTTTTTGCCAAGATTTAACACAAGTATTTGTTTGGCACTTTCTTCATAAAGAAAATGATAAGACAGCAATGTTAAGAATTGGTGTTGAATTGTGATATAAAATGATATGATATACAGATGTTTTCAAACAGCCGTCCAGTGCAACAGAAATCCATTCCTTTCAGTTTATTTACAATTTTTATTTTATTATACATTCCTGTTAGTCTTTTAATTTGGAACTTAAATTGCCGTCCAGTTTACAAACTGAACATGTGTATGATTTTATTACTGTTGTGGTATTTTAATTTAGTGGCATTTCCGCAACTATTTTATGATGTATATTTACAATTATTTTTACAATGTTCCACTTGTATTATACTTGTATTATACTTGTGTTATACTTGTGTTATACTTGTGTTATACTTGTATTATACTTGTATTATACTTGAATTTTAATGAACATTCCATGTAACCTTAAAGAATTTAAGAAGATATCCTGAATATTTATTTATTGACCTAAGGGATATCTGATTCATTGCATTTTTACTTACTATTTCGTCTTTGTAATTTTGCAAGGAACTGCTCAAATTATACATTTTCTTTGTTTTGTTGCAAGGTTAATTCAAGTTAGCATAAATTTTTCCGACTAGGCTCAAAGTGCTCATTTCTTTTTAAATAGAACGCATCCAAAAAATTTGTTGACTTAACATTTGTAATTTAGAATAGTGAATTTTTCAATGTTGTTGTAAGATTTTAAAGCTGTTGTAAGCTAGGGGATGCCTTAGAATTTCTGTGGACACGAGTCTGTCTGTATTGGCATTCAATGAATGACTGGAGAGGTCAAGGTCACAAGAATTCCATGTTTATTTTTAACTTGTTTAGTTTTAGTACAGTGCACATGTATGATCTATGATGTGTTGATAGCTAAACTCAGATGAAGAACAAGCCTATGTTGGTTTTAAGTTTCCTCCTCAGACTTGTGATTAACATGATTTAGAATTTTTTTTTTGTTGTGACAAGTTTTTCCAAACACCTTAAAATTTGAAATTTACATGATAGGACCGTAAATGCGTTAAATCGGATTGTATTTCTTTCTTCACAAATCACAGATTTATTTTGCTTGTGAATTTGCACGGATGCCACATTCTTTTTGTTTAATGTGGAAATATGGTGGAATACGTTGGACAATTATAAAATTGTATGGCATGTGAAAAATTGGATGTTGTTGGGCTTTTCATGCTTGTGTATACTTGTACTTAATTTATTATTTTCAAAAAAGTGACATTACATCATCTATGGGATACATGTTCAAGTAGAATGAATCTGATGAAGAGATGGGATTTTGAATGTAGCAAGTCAAATGGTAAGATTATGTGTATGTACTCATCATGTTTATAATTGATCTGGTAAATTATTTCTGTTGACTAAAATTAAGCTGTATATTGCAACACTATCAGACAAATGAATACATTTTCAGTGATGGAGATTTCTTGTTTTAATTTGTATACAATGTTTTGTGGCTTAATACTATTAGAATCCTTTTAAAGTGTGTAGTTCTTCATTGTGCAGAAGCAATGTTTCAGAGTTTGACAATTTGCCTTTGTTCTGCATATTCATGCAGGTTTCTTTGGTGTATGCCAGTGCAATTTTTGTTCAAATATTCCATAGAAATGCAATTAAAGAATTAAAAAAAATATTTACATAGTGTTGGGTTAATAACACTGTAGTTCTGAGGGAACCAGATTAAATATCTCTGTGTACTGGTTTTGTTTACTTTGTGATTATTTCTGAGTATAGGGAACCAGATTAAACATTTATGTGTTCTGGTTCTGTTTACTTTGGGATTATTTGTGAGTAGAGGGAACCAGATTAAACATGTCTGTGTACTGGTTCTGTTCTGTTTACTTTGGGATTATTTCTGAGTATAGGGAACCAGATTTCTGTGTACTGGTTCTGTTTACTTTGGGATTATTTCTGAGTAGAGGGAACCAGATTTCTGTGTACTGGTTCTGTTTACTTCAGGATTATTTCTGAGTAGAGGGAACCAGATTAAACATTTCTGGTTCTGTTTACTTTGGGATTATAAGACACATGTATTCTATATATTACATGAAATGTTATAAAGTGTTCCAGATTTGTGGTTAGACTGCATTATTTGTTTAATTTATTGAGCAGTCCATCATTAGGAATTTGTCAATTGTTGTGTCCTAATGGGAGGTAACTGTCATCCATCCATGTAGTTAATTGATCTACAAGAGCCAACGGCTGTGATTGTGTACAGTAAATGCCATATCTATAATTCTTCTTTTTTTAAAAGAAATAATTTCGATTTTGAAAACACACGAGGGTGTGAACTGCAACGCTTCACGGTAGCATACTTCGTGAAACGTCTGTAATGGTTAGAACATCTGACTAGTAATGCAGGGTTCATCTGTAATGGTTAGAACATCTGACTAGTAATGCAGGGTTCATCTGTAATGGTTAGAACATCTGACTAGTAATGCAGGGTTCATCTGTAATGGTTAGAACATCTGACTAGTAATGCAGGGTTCATCTGTAATGGTTAGAACACCTGACTAGTAATGCAGGGTTCATCTGTAATGGTTAGAACATCTGACTAGTAATGCAGGGTTCATCTGTGATGGTTAGAACATTTGATTAGTAATGAAGGGTTCATCTGTAATGGTTAGAACACCTGACTAGTAATGCAGGGTTAATCTGTAATGGTTAGAACATCTGACTAGTAATGCAGGGTTCATCTGTAATGGTTAGAACACCTGACTAGTAATGCAGGGTTCATCTGTAATGGTTAGAATATCTGACTAGTAATGCAGGGTTCATCTGTGATGGTTAGAACATTTGATTAGTAATGAAGAGTTCATCTGTAATGGTTAGAACATCTGACTAGTAATACAGGGTTCATCTGTAATGGTTAAAACACCTGACTAGTAATGCACGGTTCACCTTTAATGGTTAGAACATCTGACTAGTAATGCAGGGTTCATCTGTAATGGTTAGAACACCTGACTAGTAATGCAGGGTTCATCTGTAATGGTTAGAACATCTGACTAGTAATGCAGGGTTCATCTGTAATGGTTAGAACATCTGACTAGTAATGCAGGGTTCATCTGTGATGGTTAGAACACCTGACTAGTAATGCAGGGTTCATCTGTAATGGTTAGAATATCTGACTAGTAATGCAGGGTTCATCTGTGATGGTTAGAACATCTTACTAGTAATACAGGGTTCATCTGTAATGGTTAAAACATCTGAATAGTAATGCACGGTCCACCTTTAATGGTTAGAACATCTGACTAGTAATGCAGGGTTCATCTGTAATGGTTAGAGCACCTGACTAGTAATGCAGGGTTCATCTGTAATGGTTTGAATATCTGACTAGTAATACAGGGTTCATCTGTAATGGTTAGAACACCTGACTAGTAATGCAGAGTTCATCTGTAATGGTTAGAACATCTGACTAGTAATGCAGGGTTAATCTGTAATGGTTAGAACATCTGACTAGTAATGCAGGGTTCATCTGTGATGGTTAGAACATCTGACTAGTAATGCAGGGTTCATTTGTGATGGTTAGAACATCTGACTAGTAACCTGTAATGGTTAAAACATCTGACTAGTAATGCAGGGTTAATCTGTAATGGTTAGAACATCTGACTAGTAATGCAGGGTTCATCTGTAATGGTTAGAACACCTGACTAGTAATGTAGGTTTCATCTGTAATGGTTAGAACATCTGACTAGTAATGCAGGGTTCATCTGTAATGGTTAGAACATCTGACTAGTAATGCAGGGTTCATCTGTGATGGTTAGAACACCTGACTAGTAATGCAGGGTTCATCTGTAATGGTTAGAATATCTGACTAGTAATGCAGGGTTCATCTGTGATGGTTAGAACATCTGACTAGTAATACAGGGTTCATCTGTAATGGTTAAAACACCTGACTAGTAATGCACGGTTCACCTTTAATGGTTAGAACATCTGACTAGTAATGCAGGGTTCATCTGTAATGGTTAGAACATCTGACTAGTAATGCAGGGTTCATCTGTGATGGTTAGAACATCTGACTAGTAATGCAGGGTTCATTTGTGATGGTTAGAACATCTGACTAGTAACCTGTAATGGTTAAAACATCTGACTAGTAATGCAGGGTTCATCTGTAATGGTTAGAACATCTGACTAGTACTGCAGGGATCATCTGTAATGGTTAGAACATCTGACTAGTAATGCAGGGTTCATCTGTGATGGTTAGAACATTTGATTAGTAATGAAGGGTTCATCTGTAATGGTTAGAACACCTGACTAGTAATGCAGGGTTAATCTGTAATGGTTAGAACATCTGACTGGTAATGCAGGGTTCATCTGTAATGGTTAGAACACCTGACTAGTAATGCAGGGTTCATCTGTAATGGTTAGAATATCTGACTAGTAATGCAGGGTTCATCTGTGATGGTTAGAACATTTGATTAGTAATAAAGAGTTCATCTGTAATGGTTAGAACATCTGACTAGTAATACAGGGTTCATCTGTAATGGTTAAAACACCTGACTAGTAATGCACGGTTCACCTTTAATGGTTAGAACATCTGACTAGTAATGCAGGGTTCATCTGTAATGGTTAGAACACCTGACTAGTAATGCAGGGTTCATCTGTAATGGTTAGAACATCTGACTAGTAATGCAGGGTTCATCTGTAATGGTTAGAACATCTGACTAGTAATGCAGGGTTCATCTGTGATGGTTAGAACACCTGACTAGTAATGCAGGGTTCATCTGTAATGGTTAGAATATCTGACTAGTAATGCAGGGTTCATCTGTGATGGTTAGAACATCTTACTAGTAATACAGGGTTCATCTGTAATGGTTAAAACACCTGACTAGTAATGCACGGTCCACCTTTAATGGTTAGAACATCTGACTAGTAATGCAGGGTTCATCTGTAATGGTTAGAGCACCTGACTAGTAATGCAGGGTTCATCTGTAATGGTTTGAATATCTGACTAGTAATACAGGGTTCATCTGTAATGGTTAGAACACCTGACTAGTAATGCAGAGTTCATATGTAATGGTTAGAACATCTGACTAGTAATGCAGGGATCATCTGTGATGGTTAGAACATCTGACTAGTAATGCAGGGTTCATCTGTAATGGTTAGAACATCTGACTAGTAATGCAGGATTCATTTGTGATGGTTAGAACATCTGACTAGTAACCTGTAATGGTTAAAACATCTGACTAGTAATGCAGGGTTCATCTGTAATGGTTAGAACATCTGACTAGTAATGCAGGGTTCATCTGTAATGGTTAGAACACCTGACTAGTAATGCAGGGTTCATCTGTAATGGTTAGAACATCTGACTAGTAATGCAGGGTTCATCTGTGATGGTTAGAACATCTGACTAGTAATGCAGGGTTCATTTGTGATGGTTAGAACATCTGACTAGTAACCTGTAATGGTTAAAACATCTGACTAGTAATGCAGGGTTCATCTGTAATGGTTAGAACATCTGACTAGTAATGCAGGGTTCATCTGTAATGGTTAGAACACCTGACTAGTAATGCAGGGTTCATCTGTAATGGTTAGAACATCTGACTAGTAATGCAGGGTTCATCTGTGATGGTTAGAACATTTGATTAGTAATGAAGGGTTCATCTGTAATGGTTAGAACACCTGACTAGTAATGCAGGGTTCATCTGTAATGGTTTGAATATCTGACTAGTAATACAGGGTTCATCTGTAATGGTTAGAACACCTGACTAGTAATGCAGAGTTCATATGTAATGGTTAGAACATCTGACTAGTAATGCAGGGATCATCTGTGATGGTTAGAACATCTGACTAGTAATGCAGGGTTCATCTGTAATGGTTAGAACATCTGACTAGTAATGCAGGATTCATTTGTGATGGTTAGAACATCTGACTAGTAACCTGTAATGGTTAAAACATCTGACTAGTAATGCAGGGTTCATCTGTAATGGTTAGAACATCTGACTAGTAATGCAGGGTTCATCTGTAATGGTTAGAACACCTGACTAGTAATGCAGGGTTCATCTGTGATGGTTAGAACATCTGACTAGTAATGCAGGGTTCATTTGTGATGGTTAGAACATCTGACTAGTAACCTGTAATGGTTAAAACATCTGACTAGTAATGCAGGGTTCATCTGTAATGGTTAGAACATCTGACTAGTAATGCAGGGTTCATCTGTAATGGTTAGAACACCTGACTAGTAATGCAGGGTTCATCTGTAATGGTTAGAACATCTGACTAGTAATGCAGGGTTCATCTGTGATGGTTAGAACATTTGATTAGTAATGAAGGGTTCATCTGTAATGGTTAGAACACCTGACTAGTAATGCAGGGTTAATCTGTAATGGTTAGAACATCTGACTAGTAATGCAGGGTTCATCTGTAATGGTTAGAACACCTGACTAGTAATGCAGGGTTCATCTGTAATGGTTAGAATATCTGACTAGTAATGCAGGGTTCATCTGTGATGGTTAGAACATTTGATTAGTAATGAAGAGTTCATCTGTAATGGTTAGAACATCTGACAAGTAATACAGGGTTCATCTGTAATGGTTAGAACACCTGACTAGTAATGCAGGGTTAATCTGTAATGGTTAGAACATCTGACTAGTAATGCAGGGTTCATCTGTAATGGTTAGAACACCTGACTAGTAATGCAGGGTTCATCTGTAATGGTTAGAACATCTGACTAGTAATGCAGGGTTCATCTGTAATGGTTAGAACACCTGACTAGTAATGCAGGGTTCATCTGTAATGGTTAGAACATCTGACTAGTAATGCAGGGTTCATCTGTGATGGTTAGAACATTTGATTAGTAATGAAGGGTTCATCTGTAATGGTTAGAACACCTGACTAGTAATGCAGGGTTCATCTGTAATGGTTTGAATATCTGACTAGTAATACAGGGTTCATCTGTAATGGTTAGAACACCTGACTAGTAATGCAGAGTTCATATGTAATGGTTAGAACATCTGACTAGTAATGCAGGGATCATCTGTGATGGTTAGAACATCTGACTAGTAATGCAGGGTTCATCTGTAATGGTTAGAACATCTGACTAGTAATGCAGGATTCATTTGTGATGGTTAGAACATCTGACTAGTAACCTGTAATGGTTAAAACATCTGACTAGTAATGCAGGGTTCATCTGTAATGGTTAGAACATCTGACTAGTAATGCAGGGTTCATCTGTAATGGTTAGAACACCTGACTAGTAATGCAGGGTTCATCTGTGATGGTTAGAACATCTGACTAGTAATGCAGGGTTCATTTGTGATGGTTAGAACATCTGACTAGTAACCTGTAATGGTTAAAACATCTGACTAGTAATGCAGGGTTCATCTGTAATGGTTAGAACATCTGACTAGTAATGCAGGGTTCATCTGTAATGGTTAGAACACCTGACTAGTAATGCAGGGTTCATCTGTAATGGTTAGAACATCTGACTAGTAATGCAGGGTTCATCTGTGATGGTTAGAACATTTGATTAGTAATGAAGGGTTCATCTGTAATGGTTAGAACACCTGACTAGTAATGCAGGGTTAATCTGTAATGGTTAGAACATCTGACTAGTAATGCAGGGTTCATCTGTAATGGTTAGAACACCTGACTAGTAATGCAGGGTTCATCTGTAATGGTTAGAATATCTGACTAGTAATGCAGGGTTCATCTGTGATGGTTAGAACATTTGATTAGTAATGAAGAGTTCATCTGTAATGGTTAGAACATCTGACAAGTAATACAGGGTTCATCTGTAATGGTTAAAACACCTGACTAGTAATGCACGGTTCACCTTTAATGGTTAGAACATCTGACTAGTAATGCAGGGTTCATCTGTAATGGTTAGAACACCTGACTAGTAATGCAGGGTTCATCTGTAATGGTTAGAACATCTGACTAGTAATGCAGGGTTCATCTGTGACGGTTAGAACATCTGACTAGTAATGCAGGGTTCATCTGTAATGGTTAGAACATCTGACTAGTAATGCAGGGTTCATCTGTGATGGTTAGAACACCTGACTAGGAATACAGGGTTCATCTGTAATGGTTAAAACACCTGACTAGTAATGCAGGGTTCATCTTTAATGGTTAGAACATCTGACTAGTAATGCAGGGATCATCTGTGATGGTTAGAACACCTGACTAGTAATGCAGGGTTCATCTGTAATGGTTAAAACACCTGACTAGGAATACAGGGATCATCTGTAATGGTTAGAACATCTGACTAGTAATGCAGGGTTCATCTGTAATGGTTAGAACATCTGACTAGTAATGCAGGGTTCATCTGTAATGGTTAGAACATCTGACTAGTAATGCGGGGTTCATCTGTAATGGTTAGAACATCTGACTAGTAATGCAGGGTTCATCTGTGATGGTTAGAACATCTGACTAGTAATACAGGGTTCATCTGTAATGGTTAAAACACCTGACTAGTAATGCACGGTCCACCTTTAATGGTTAGAACATCTGACTAGTAATGCAGGGTTCATCTGTAATGGTTAGAGCACCTGACTAGTAATGCAGGGTTCATCTGTAATGGTTTGAATATCTGACTAGTAATACAGGGTTCATCTGTAATGGTTAGAACACCTGACTAGTAATGCAGAGTTCATCTGTAATGGTTAGAACATCTGACTAGTAATGCAGGGATCATCTGTGATGGTTAGAACATCTGACTAGTAATGCAGGGTTCATCTGTAATGGTTAGAACATCTGACTAGTAATGCAGGGTTCATCTGTAATGGTTAGAACATCTGACTAGTAATGCAGGGTTCATTTGTGATGGTTAGAACATCTGACTAGTAACCTGTAATGGTTAAAACATCTGACTAGTAATGCAGGGTTCATCTGTAATGGTTAGAACACCTGACTAGTAATGCAGGGTTCATCTGTGATGGTTAGAACATCTGACTAGTAATGCAGGGTTCATCTGTAATGGTTAGAACACCTGACTAGTAATGCAGGGTTCATCTGTAATGGTTAGAACATCTGACTAGTAATGCAGGGTTCATCTGTAATGGTTAGAACATCTGACTAGTAATGCAGGGTTCATCTGTAATGGTTAGAACACCTGACTAGTAATGCAGGGTTCACCTGTAATGGTTAGAATATCTGACTGGTAATACAGGGTTCATCTGTAATGGTTAGAACACCTGACTAGTAATGCAGAGTTCATCTGTAATGGTTAGAACATCTGACTAGTAATGCAGGGATCATCTGTGATGGTTAGAACATCTGACTAGTAATGCAGGGTTCATCTGTAATGGTTAGAACATCTGACTAGTAATGCAGGGTTCATCTGTAATGGTTAGAACATCTGACTAGTAATGCAGGGATCATCTGTAATGGTTAGAACATCTGACTAGTAATGCAGGGTTCATCTGTGATGGTTAGAACATCTGACTAGTAATGCAGGGTTCATCTGTAATGGTTAGAACATCTGACTAGTAATGCAGGGTTCATCTGTCAGTGGCGTAGCTTCCATTGAGGCAACCGAGGCAGCTGCTATGTTGTTAAAATGTCGATAGCTTCTGGAAGACGCAGCCCCCCAGACCCCCTGCCTCGGTAATATTCGAACCCAAGCTACGCCTATGTCTGTGATGGTTAGAACATCTTACTAATAACGCAGGGTGACAGTCCAGCAATTAATTTTCTCCTTTCCTTTTGCATTTTGTGCCGTTGACCGCCAATGGCATTAAAAGAATCTGAGTTGTGTGCCATCCAAGGTGAAGGCAGTATCAAGAGGGAGGGATGTAGTGGTTTGGGCTATATGGATAGCTTGGTGGTTAGAGCACTGGACTACTATTGCAGGGGTCCCGGGTTCGATTAGCGGTCCAGCCATAATAACATTTCCTGTTACAATATGTGTACCTGCTACCACTGTGATTTTACTTTGATGGAATATCCCAATAATCTCCATGTAACATTCAGCGTTTCTAAATTTCATACTAGTAACAACTTCATTGATTATGGGAATGTAAGACTTCGAATGTTATAGAAATTGTATTGGAAATCTGATGAGTAAAACTATCTTATGGAAGGATGTAGGGGTGCCTGTGAAAATAGAGACATGGAAAATGTCGCATATTTTGCATTGTGACGTAAATTTGATGAATGACACTTTTGTGTGTGTGTTCTTGGATTGACTTCTTTCCTTTACTTTCAAAGATGTTCTAATTATGAAGAGAGTTCGTTCAACTCGTCCGGATTTAGTGTGTTATTTCTGCAGCATCAAATAAGGATGAGCATGTCCGAGTTTTAGTGACGAAAAGAAGATATACTGCTGTATAAAAGATAAATTTTGTACAGGACGTGATTGGATGAGATTTTGTACCGGACGTGAATGGATGAGATTTTGTACAGGACGTGATTGGATGAGATTTTGTACAGGACGTGATTGGATGAGATTTTGTACAGGACGTGATTGGAGGAAATCTTGTACAGGACGTGATTGATTGGATGAAATCTTGTACAGGACGGGATTGGATGAAATCTTGTACAGGATGGGATTGGTCGGAATCTTATCGTTGTGTCACGTATATAGTTTATTCACCAATCAAGGGCCCTCGGGGGGTATGTACATGTTAACAGGCAATTAATTATAACAATGAAAATAAATAACAATCATTTAGAAGTACTACCGGTAATACTGACAGAGTTCACACTTCTGCACTGCACATATCTATATAATTATATATGAAATACTGATTACAGACAAGATTTAAATTAACAACATGATAAATAAAATAACCCAACTGCCTCACACATCAGTTTCTGGGATAGCAGATAATGATAGTGTCGTGTGAATACTTATATAAAAGAGAATAATAGCATTATATGAAAGAATATATATATATATATATAAAAAAAACCAAAAAAAACCCACAATATGTTGACCTGATTACAGGGAGTACCAAGGGACAGTGCCTGTTAACAGTCTGGTAATAAATTTATTGTACCAGACCGTTGATCTTGTACTCCCAGTAACCAAGACAGCTTACAATTGTAAAGTAAAGGAAATGTGTAGAATGCAAAGACATGTATTTGCAGTATCACATTACACTGTTCAAAATCATCTTACTGAATACAGCATGCTAGTATATTACACATTTACACGCAGGATCCAGTTGTTCTGAATGTTTTATGTCTAAAGCAGGAAGGTTAGAATACTTATATAAAAGAGAATAGCGTTATATGAGAGAATAAAAACACAATATGTTGACCTGACTACAGGGAGTACCAAGGGACAGTGCCTGTTAACAATCTGGTAGTAAATTGTTGTACCAGACTGTTGGTCTTGTACTCCCAGTAGCCAAGACAGCCTACAGGTGTAGAATATGATGAAGAAAGAAAATGTGCATAATGCAATGAAATGTAACATTTGTAGTATTATATCCCACTGTTTAAAATCATCTTACTAATTTGGATGAGGATATTTTCATCTTCATTGGTCATCAGCCATATAAGCTTTTGATCACTGTCCATCTTTACAAAATCAGGGATCGGTTTTGATTGCTTTCAAAACTGGTAGGAGAAGGAGCTTTTCTCGTAAAATATATATATATAGATAACGTGATTTTTCACCAATATGAGAAGAGAATGAGCTTCAGATGAGATAACAATAAAACACACAGAGAAATCTCTTCATTTTAATAATATTCTGCTTCAGAAAACCCACAGAGAAATCTCTTCATTTTAATAATATTCTGCTTCAGAAAACCCACAGAGAAATCTCTTCATTTTAATAATATTCTGCTTCAGAAAACCCACAGAGAAATCTTTTCATTTTAATAATATTCTGCTTCAGAAAACCCACAGAGAAATCTCTTCATTTTAATAATATTCTGCTTTTAAAAAAACCCCACAGAGAAATCTTTTCAGTTTAATAATATTCTGCTTCAGAAAACCCACAGAGAAATCTCTTCATTTTAATAATATTCTGCTTCAGAAAACCCACAGAGAAATCTTTTCATTTTAATAATATTCTGCTTCAGAAAACCCACAGGGAAATCTCTTCATTTTAATAATATTCTGCTTCAGAAAACCCACAGAGAAATCTCTTCAGTTTGATAATATTCTTCTTCAGAAAACCCACCAAAAATGTCTTCATTTTGATATTCTGCTTCAGAAAACCCACAGAGAAATCACTTCATGTTTATGATATTCTGCTTCAGAAAACCCACAGAGAAATGTCTTCATTTTGATAATATCCGATTTCAGAAAACCTCAGGAGAGATCGCTTACCACAATTTTTTTAAAAATATATATATATATTTAATTGTTTGGAAGATGCATCGCATGAGAAACCTCTAACACGAAAAGATCGAGATATCTCCTTCAAAACAGATATCAATATATTTTTTCTTCTTCCACCGACGATTAGAATCCCTTACTGCAACAAACACCACACTTTTGTTACATAAACTACAATGATGAAATGAACAAGATTGGGCATTTAATTAAACAGGGTAAGACTGTTCAGTTTGGGATTATTTTCACAGTGTGTTTTGTAAGTACGAGGTTTTGTGTAGTTGATTTCCTTTTAGAATTTTTGGTTTATACATCCCAATGATGCTTGAAAGTTAGATTTTTATCATTTAAAATCCATGGATTTTATTGCTTTAAAACTTGAAACTTTTCCAAAATCAGCGTCATTTCACGCCGAGTGGTTGCTGCCACCATCAAGCGATCAATAATGCACATTGCTGGCGACATCCGTCCACAGCAATGGCGTAAAATGATGAAACAAATGAGACACGGACACGTCAGATAAACACTAGCGGGTTTGTGAAACTATGGAGAGTTTGACCTTTGTATGGATGTTGCTGACCCTAGCTTTGGACACAGGTAAGATAACTTAGCAACATTTTTGTATTGTTTTTTTTTTTTATACATTGACGACAAAGCACGCTCGAAGTTTGTTCCTGTATATGACAATTTTGAATGTGGACAATCATTATTATTTAATTTTTTTTTTTTAAGTTACAAAGCCCAATGCTAAATTATTTTATACATTTTCGTTTCAATCTAAAATGAAATGGACAATTCAAAATACAACCGGATTACATCACGACTTCTTAAAATAAAAGCAGTTGTGTTAATTAAATCTGAAGCCTTACAATTTCAGCTTAGTTAATAACCAAGACAAACGAGGTTCTATATTTCCATCCGTAACTTTAATATCTATCGGAATTATCCAGATCAATCAATAACTGTGAAGCTGGTTTAAATGCATAATTTAACAGGTGTTTTTAAAGTACAGAATTTGTTGTGGTAGAAAAAGATACAGGTGTATACTCATATTTCCATTGTGTTTGTATTCTACATTTCCGTTGTACGTGTGTGCTTAGTCTGTTTATATGTACCATGAGCGGATGAAAAGTTATGCTGTGTTTTGTGTCAACAGCGTGCATAGATTTATTGAAGAAAACAAACCCCAGACATATAGTAAATTTGATTTTCGTGTAATTGTACAGAAATATAATTAGTGTAAATTTCCTGTGGGATCGTGCTGGTTTGTGTGTTGGATACACACGAGTCTTGTGTTTTGTTTATTTTTCATCGCCTCCCCTCACGTAATTATAGAGGAAGAAAAAACTGGCGTAAAATGTAGATTTATTATTTTTTTTATTCGACTGCCAACGAATTTTGAATATCATGCAAATTACATTTCCATTGGGGTCCTGAGATTTAGAAATAAGGTCTATTCTGTTCTTCCTCGCTAGCTGCTGATGGCGGATACGAGTGCCCCCGGGTGACCTACAAACAAAGTAACTACGGATTTATTTACAAAGTGAGGACCTATATCCATTGTGAGCACGGCTGCTGTGGGTCCAGGGGAGACTACTGTTGTACGCCCCCTTTACATGTAACTACCACGGAGAAGCCTACCTACAATGACAAGTAAGGGCCGGGCACCAGCTATTACTGGCTACAGAGTATTTAGAATCTAGTACAGTAAACAGGAAGTTTATTATTATTATTTTTAAATCATATAATATATTTAAAACGTCGAGTGCCTGTGTATTAGAATATAGATTTAGATTTTTTTAAGGTCTTGATTTCAAGGGCCAGGGCCTTTCCAATTGGGAAAGATAGCGACATTTGCTTGAAATTGGGAGAAAATGCTTCATACAAAGAAATAGCGAAAAACCCAATTCAGAGTGATGTACGGTATAATCAGGCTCCTCTGACTGTCAATTTGGTCAAAGCTTACCTCATTCAAATAAGCTGAGGCAAAAAAATTAGGTTTACTTCAAAATCATGAAGCAAACATTGTAATTTGTGGGCCTGTGAAAAAGATTTATGAATGATTTGGCTACCCTGCTTGATTTGTTTTCATTGTTTGGGAATTTCAAAGCAAAAAATTGGGGAAAATACCTGTTTTTTGGCATTGGGAATGGGGCCTTATTTCAGCCCCTTACAGACCCTAAAAAATCCCTGTTTACCCGTCAGTGCGAGTCGATCGTTCTCGTACGAAGCCTGGAATGAGGGGGCGGACAGGGTGAGGGGGAGGAGGGGGAGGTTTAGCGGGGGAAGTTCTTATACTTCTTTTTAAAATTCCTTTCGTTTTTCCTTTTTCACCAATAATCTGCATCAAACTGATCGCACCGGATATACGTATTCGATGCCGTTCCCTTTGTGTTTTAACAGACAGAAGAAACAATTTACAAATACAGAAAATAAAGAATACATTTGCAATATCGTGTAAGCCTGATAACTGTTGCAGTCCATATGGGCAGTAAACTGGCATGCAATGCGCTTCAGTACCCAAATGAAAATTGCAATTTATCACTATTTAGGGGAGAGGGAGGAGAGGGGGAGCACTGAAACTTCACATAAATAAAAAGATGATCTCTAATGTTTGAGGTCGAAAGGTCAAGCTCTCAGAGTTATATATGGTCGGAAAACTCATGAAACCTCGCTCGCGGAGTTCTCTTGATACGGAATGTCACTACCGTAACTAGGACATACATGTATTACAGGAATAATTAGATATTTCATGTTGTAAAATGAATGAATACGTTATGTGTTACGTAATCACTTCTTTCTTTACTTGCATATGTATATGTACAGTATTTGTATGTATTTTCATGCTGCCCCTTGAGGGCCCTTGATTGGAAAATAAAATATTGTAGTTATAACTGGATAATTTACTTCATCTTGGTCAATATCGTGTTAATTTCTTGAATTGATAATTCTATATGTCATCCTCAACAAAAGTCAGCAATTCTATATGTCACCGATCCTCAACGAAAGTCAGCAATTTTATAGGTCAGCCTCAACAAAAGTCAGCAGTTGTTTAATACTAGTGCTACTTAATCCACAGGCCTACGTCTCTTATACAGTAATGATAGGCCTCCACATGATGTAAGTGCCTGTGACTTATACGATGGGGTGGCATCACCTATTCTGCCGAGCGTTTCAGCGTTTTAAGTGACATTAAGTGATATCACTGAACAGTAGCGGATCCAGGGGGTTCCAGGGGTCGCCCCCTTTTTTTGGTTAGAAAATTTTGCTTTAAAAAGTCAAAATAGCGCATTTTGAGGGTGGACCCCCCCCCCCCCCCCCCTTCAACCATTCCTGGATCCACCCTGCTTAATTGTTGATTGATTGATTAAATATTGTTTAACGTCCCTCTCGAGAATATTTCACTCATATGGAGACGTCACCACTGCCGGTGAAGGGCTGCAAAATTTTAGCCTATGCTCGGCGCTTATGGCCTTTGAGCAGGGAGGGATCTTTATTGTGCCACACCTATTGCGACACGGGACCTCGGTTTTTGCGGTCTCATCCGACGAACCGACCCATTTAGTCGCCTTCTACGACAAGCAAGGGGTACTGAGGACCTACTCTAACCCGGATCCCCACAGATAGCTTAATTGTTAAAGTGATATCACCTTAATTAAGTCGTATCACGTACACGAATAGGTAATATTGATAATTACTTTTAAAATTCTACAAGTGATATCACAGACACTTAATGCTACATAATCCGAGATTCCTCTGACTCTTACCCCCGCTTTTATATTTGACATGTGCGGGGGACATGTCAAATATAAAAGCGGGGGTAAGAGTCAGAGGAATCTCGGATTAAATGCTACAATGTTATAGTAAATGGGAAATCAACGCCAGGTAGAAAACAAATTCCTCAATTCCAATTTTAGTGTGAGTTTGTACCTCGGAGTGATATCTGGGACCATTGTGGCGATCGTGTGTATTATCTCCATCACGTGCTGCGTCCTCAGTAAGTACAATAAGAAGAACGTCACAGTAGGAGCGGATCCAAGCCGGGTGGATGTACCCCGACCCCGTGTTTTAACAGGTACTAAACCTTTGTGTGAATGGACTTAGTTTGTTACCTTTGAAAGCTTGTAGTGTATTTTGTCCGCCCACACATTAAGAAACTTGAGCTCCAGTGGCAGATCTAAAAGAGGCTGGGTGCGGTGTTACCGGGGTTGTAACCTCCTCCCATCTTCTTGAAAACAAGTCATTTTCTGACATGTTTTACTTGGGAAGCACCCTCCCCCCTTTGGAAAATTTTCTGGATCCGCCACTGACTTTTGTCTCTTGCATACAGTTCATGATATATCTCTCTCCCTCCCATCTCTCTCTCTCTTTCTCTCTCTCTCTCTCTCTACTAGTGGGAAAAGAAACGCAAGTTCGGTTTTTGAAATATAACTTTTAGTAGACACGTGGACGAAATTTCATTAAATTTGACACTGAGTAACGTCCGCGCATTGTGAAAATGTTCTTTAGTTAAAATCAGAATTAAAATTCAGCCGACTATGACCCCACTCTAGGTCACTCAACGCCGCAAGCCTTAAGCAGATTTTTCAAGAAAATGTGCATATATTCTGTTGATTCATTACAAATCGAACATTGGAACAGTATAGATCAGCTACACTACGTTTCTTTTCGAAGCGATTGTAGAGCGAAATACCGCGATCGAATGAAGTCGATTGTAGAGCGAAATACCGCGAGTGAATGAAGTCGATTGTAGAGCGAAATACCGCGATTGAATGAAGTCGATTACCGCGATTGAATGAAGTCGATTGTAGAGCGAAATGCCGCGATTGAATGAAGTCGATTGGGGTAGAGCCATTGCTCTGATAATGCAGGGACCATCGCACTGTCATGTAGCCCAGCAATATCGTGTACAGACAACAATATTACGTTTAGTTGGCGTCTCGGAGCCACAGGGAGATTGGGTGACCGTCCCAGTAGAGGATGCCCGTGCGTTACGTCAAGATAGAGGCATGCGTCTCGCGCACCTCCGTAACCGATTTCAGACGGTGACAGAGACGACGCGCCAAGTTTTCGGCACTCATGGTCGGACAGTGTGTCCAAGAACGGTTAGGAATCTATTGTGAGAGTTTCATTTAAGGCTACGACGTCGCTATGTTGATCCGCCACTTACTCAGAGGCGACGTAAATGTCGAATGCAGTGGCTCCTTGCACACGCACCTTTAATATCGGTTCCGTTTGGCCTATAGAAGCGTGTTGTTCACTGAGGAGTCTCGCTTCACGCTTTACAGGTCAGATGGACCGTGGTGAGCTATATTCTGACGCTTGCGTAACGGAAATCGACAGATTCGGGGGGAGGGGGCTGTTATGGTTTGGACAGGGATATCTCAAGGCGTGAAAACACATCTCGTGGTTATCCATGGCAGTCTTACAGCAGTGACATATCGGGATCAGGTCTTGAGACCACAAGTCCTTACTCTTATCCATCAACGTAATATTACACTGCAGTAGGACAATACAAGGCCCCATGTTGCCAGGGTTTGTCGTGACTCTCTGGCTCAAAACAACGTCCCAATTCTTCATTGGCCACCATACAGTCCAGATTTGTCCCAAATCGAGCATTTGTGGGACGAGCTGGGCAGGAGGGTTAGGTAGCGCGTCAACGTCCCAAATATCGTTGCTGAACTCACACAGGCCCTTATTCAGAAGTGGAATAATATCCCTTAAAGGACAATACATACCTTTATGGGGTCAATGTTAAGGAGAGTGAGAGCAGCGACTGAAGCCAAGGGTGGACACACAACCTACTGATTTGGATCGGGAAATGGCGTAAACTTGGTACCCTTTCTTGAACGCTATCCACGCAAACGCCGTCTGTGATAGGACAACAAAAATCATCAAAATGTATTCAGTAATGATGAAATGATAGAAAGAAACCCACCAAACAATGAACTAATCATCAATGAATCATGTCAAATGTAATATATATATATATATATATATATATATATATATAATTCCAATGTTATTTATTACAAGTGTTTTGATTGGACAAAAATAAAGCTGAACAAGAGTTTACACATCAATAAATCCGAAAATGCGATGTATTCATACACGCCTGAAAACAAACAACATAGTGCGGGGGAACTATTCAAATTTTTGCAATTGTTAATGAAGTGAATGAATTGGAATTATAAGAATCAAATGTAAACTCCGGCCATTTTACTCACAAACTTAACATAAAAGTGCTTCGCACTTTTATTCAGTTTGTGAGTAAAATGTCCGGAGTTTACACATCGATAAATTCTTCAAAAAGAATGTTTAATCCTATAATATATATATACTTTGGAGTATGTGCTTGAAATATATTATTATGTACACAATTCAGTCATTTATTTGAAATTATACGTCTTATGAACAATATAAAAATACATTAATACTGGGTTTAATCAATTGTAGTTCAGGATCTGGAAAACCGAACGATGTCACCACCGCCAGCGTACGAACATGCGGCTTCAGCGCCACCTTACACTTCCGTTAGGTACACCAGGAACAGTGGAAAGGTGTTCACGTCCAGAACGTGATAACATACCTACAATTACTCACTTTCAAAACCGGAGATCAAATTATATCTTATTACAGTATTTATATTTTTTAAATCAGTTTGCTTTACATTGTTGTTCACTTGGGTTTATATTTTCATGAATTAAATTATGTATTCATTTTACGACTAGAGAAAGTTCCCATCAATGGTTTTAACAACTCTTGTGCAAATACAGTGTGGGGTATTTAAATTTTTATTCTTTTTTCAACGGTTCAATCAACATACATGCAGTAAACATCATTGAATAAAGGTATTGTACAGAGAGAGAGAGAGAGAGAGAGAGAGAGAGAGAGAGAGAGAGAGAGAGGGTTACTGAGATATTTCTATATATAATTTATCACGGCTTTATATTTAGAGAGAGAGAGAGAGAGAGAGAGAGAGATTAACCATACTATAACAAGTAGATGTATACTTAGGAATATTTAATAACGTGATCTTCAAGGGCAAAAATCAATGATTAACATGATCATTAAAGGTAATTCACTTTACTTCCTCAATGTTAGGATATGGACCAACAAAAGAAGATAAGATAGATTTCTCTACACTGTGAGGCTAAAAGAGGCTTTGTTCCTTAGAATAAGATGTTAAAGTTTCAAAAGAATTGAATATGAGGGAAAAAAATGTAATAATATCACATGCTATTCATTATATTTTTAAAGGTACACATAGCTAGATAAATATAGGCGTAAAACACGACAGCAGAAATCATCACATGATGTAATTTTGTTAACGTATAATGAGAGAGGGATTGATACAAGCACTTGTTTCCCAATTTCAACAATTCCAATGATATGTATTTAATCATGTTCTTGTTTTTGAAATAAATACAGTTTAAAATGAAACATGACTGCTAGTGATTATAATTATCATTATGGGGGACACTAGGTATTGAACTCGGATGACCTTGAACTGTTAATGACTGTAATTATCATTAGTGGTTGTGGTACTTTGATTAATAACCCAGTGTTTACAACATTATTGTGTTATCAATAAATCAATTTAAGTTCTTCTCATGTCTTAAAGTGAATATGAAATTTTAGTATGTGTTTCTATTTTATTCTTTTTTATCACAATAATCGGAGATACATTTAATTCATTTACGAATTAATAATCCTCCTTGAAGATTTATGTTCAATTTAGATTGGACACCAGGAATACTTTGGATTGATTGATGTTTTCCGCCACACTCAACAATTTTTCAGTTACATGTATTTGGTGGCGTTCAGTTTTTATTGAAACCAGATTCAATTTACCTGGGAAGAGACTCTCCACCGACCTTCGGAAAGTAAACTGGGAAACTTTCTCACTTTCCGGCGCGAGCGGGATTCAAACCGGCGCGGCAGAGGTGAGAGGCCGTGTGATTTTGAGCGCGATGCTCTAACCACTCCGCCACAATGCATCGGAATACTTTGGAAATTAAAGGTGGTTGAAGTTTCATGTACAAGATTGGACTCTTAAAAAGTATGGAATTCTGGTAATGAAATCGTAACGACCAATCATCCTCTGAAGAGAAAATGAAATCGTAACGACCAATCATCCTCTGAAGAGAAACTAACGTGGAGGAGCGTGCTTTCTTTATTTTATTTGAAAACAATTTCAGCTTCTTCTAAAAAAAATTCACCAGTTCGTTGAATGATCATGAAACTTGATTTCTCATGTATCAAGCTTCGAAACATGACTTCACTTCAGTAATGTGCAATATCGTCTTTAATTCTGTCGGACCTGTGTGTGTGGTAAGTCAAAAAAAAAAAAAAAAAAAAAAAAAAAAAAAAGGGAGAGAGGTTAGGTCTCTCTTAAAGAGATTAAAGACAGAGCTATCTGTACACGATGTCCACTTGATGCCACTCCCCTTACATACAGACCTACAGGTTTAACATTGCGTATGAATCTTGATAAATATAGTTCGACTGGGAATTCTTCGATAGAAATGAAAATAGAATGTAAATATAAGAAATAGAGTTTGTAAATACACGAGGGGATGAACATTAACACCTCACGTCGGCATACTTTTCACAAAGCGCTAATACATGTATAACGCTTTGGCGTAAAACTAGCTGCAGAACTGTAGCTCTCTGAAAAAATATTGTGACGGAACAGAGAGCTACAGATCCACCCCTTATAAAAACCTTCGATTTACGACACAGAGAGCTACAGATCCACCCCTTATAAAAACCTTCGATTTACGGCGCACAAAAAAGCTGCGCACGGTTGAGGCCTGATATCGTTGTTTTCTTGTGCTGTTGTCTCCTAAATTTGATATAAAAAAATTCTTTAACATATTTTCCTACTATACTTGTATCCAAACATACTTTGAAATATTCATTAAAGCCCCATACAACCCGAAAACTCACAGCTTCAAATGATTTCGTTTGTTGACCGTTTTTATAAGGGGTGGATCTGTAGCTCTCTGTTCCGTCACAATATTTTTTTCAGAGAGCTACAGTTCTGTAACTAGCGTAAAACAATATACAAACAAACCAGGCTATACAAACAAACCCCACTCTGTTAGTCAGCCAACATCCTACTGCATGTCCGCGTGCTTTCTTCTTCTTTCGTTGATTTTATTTAATCACGCCATGGGGAGATATTATCATTCTTATCATTTACACTATTTTCAGAGTATGCAAATAAAAAACAATTCATTAACTCAGCCTGGTAAAGTCTAAAAGTTCAAAAACACTCCCTGTTATGACTTTATGATTTTCAGTTGGATGACGTCTCTTTAAATGCAGCAGTCTTACGAACACAGTATAAGGAATAATCAGTCGGGGACATGAATAACAAGGCTTCCATTAACTAGCAAATGTTTAAGTGTAATTCTCCGCAGTAATAGGTCTTTTACGACTAAAACCAATTACTACTAAAATGGCAACGACACGACTCAGCTGTAGATAGCGACACTGCAGTAGTACGGACTAACACGCGGCAGGAACACGGGGTGGGGGTGGGGGTGGGGGGGGGGGCATACAACGTCACGGGTCTTTCATTTATGACCTTAAAAACAGAGGTTCCGTGTCACAGTAGGCATTGGTAAGATAAAGAATCCTCACTGCTACGACTGTGAGCGCCACACATCGGTAAAAATTCGTGGTCACCCGAAGCTGGCCATTTCTGGAATGGGACTTAGTTAAGCAGATCAACGTTAAACACCGCCTTCAACGTCAATATAGCAGATCAATGTAAAACACCACCTTCAACGTCAATATAGCGGATCACTGTAAAACACCATCTTCAACGTCAATATAGCGGATCACTGTAAAACACCACCTTCAACGTCATTATAGCAGATCAACGTAAAACATTGCCTTCAACGTCAATATAGCAGAATTTTATTCACTGGATATAATAAAAAATCTGGTAAACTATTGATACTGAAAAAGTTTATATTTTCCATAGATAATCAATTATTAATGATTTTAAAAATGTTGACAAGGGCAATAACTCCTATGCTAGAATTTCCTCTACTGGATGTCTATTATACATTGGTTTCCCTAATATCCACAATTAATCTATACATATTTATGAATTAGCAGTTTTTTTTAAACTGTTGATATTTAAATTTTGTCATTTCAACAAGTTTTTATCTATTTTTATTATTCTGTTTAACGAAAATGTGTGATTTTCTGATGTAGATGTATACTTCTGTTTTAGTATGTCTGACATCTTTAAAAAGATGGCAACATATACATTTTCTTTGGTTATTAATTAAATTAAACTATATTGAGTGGAAATTAATAAAGTTTTTTCACTTTTAACCATTAATATTGATAAGTCACATGAGGATGGAGCTACCTTAAAACACCGCCTTTACTGTACATGTAATGTAATGTCTCCTATGAATTTTTTTTAATTCAAACTCTGAATAAAAAAGAAGACCCGTATACCATTAGAGTACTATAACTTTTTAACCAGAAAATAGTACTCGACCAATTTATTCCAAATGCAACAAAAACATTTATATTCTATTTTATGGTGTGTACATCATTCATGATCATCTCTTCTCTCTCTATTTTCTCGTTCTCCATCAAGTGTCAATATAAGTAAATACAATAATAATGTGTACGAGAATGCAGTTTTTACCTGCAACAAGATTCGAACACAATATACTTTACACAATATACAATTACGTGAATACAATGCTGAGGAAGGAAACTAGACTCTCAGAGTATCATATATATATATATATATATATATATATATATATATATATATTATAGGGTTATTGAACTTATATTGGTGAATATTGGCACTCGTTGGCTGTCAAAATGCACGACCTTGCGAGTGCATTTTGACAGTCAACGAGTGCCAATATTCACCTATATAAGTTCAATAACCCTTTTATTATATAGCTAAAGTATTTAGTTGTTAAATTATATCCCTTTTCACTCAAACTACTCCAAAATAGACGAGAATTCATCAATATTGGCAGTGTGCAATAACAGCATGCATTTCTTAACTGTTCAATATTTAACCCGTCATTAATGCATGAAGGAAACTGATTTTGTAAATGGGGACATAATTTATGTACAGTGAAACGTTTTGCTTTAAGTAAATATCAAATACCAGCTCTGTCAGATTCGGAGGACCGTCGTCTGCCATTTTGGCTTGTTTACGTCGTTACGGTAACGTCAATATTGAACGCTCATACTCGGAATGTTTCGGGAGCATACAATTTACGCAATGCAATGTTAGCGTTCAATAAATTCTCAGGATATTGAACGCTAACATTCTCTAGATTTTACGCAGATTTTATATTAGACTATTTATTAACTATATAATAAATATATATATTTATATTAGAAGTTGATTCGGCACAGTTGTAAATAAATATTGAAAATCAGAATGACACATTCCATAAAAAACAATCATTTACTGCAGTAAATGATTGTTTTTTATGGAATGTGTCATTCTGATTTTCAATATATATATATATATATATATATATATATATATATATATATATATATATATATATATGATAGGTATCACGTGACGCGATGTCGGTAGTGTTTCTATATCTACAAAATTCATACAAAAGTATTTTGAAGACTATGAATTTGATGGAGACGAGCTTTCTCTGGCTTCTGGACCCGCTGTGGAGGTATGTGTATAGTAATTCATAGAATAGCTGAGGAATAATTTCTTAACGGGGCATTAGCTGCCAGTCATGTCGATTGTTAACAAAATGACTAAAACAACTTTACAGTACATACAGTACATTAAAAAAATAAACACGGACATATTGAAATTCTAATACATTTTGCTATTTTTTGTTGTGATTTTGAGTTTTTGACATTAAAATTTCTTTTGTTTATATAGAAACAGTGACCGAAACATTATTGTATTGAAGTATATACTGTTTATATCTAACTGTTACATAATGTTCATAAAATTGGATTGCAGGTTTCTTTTCTTCATATTAAACCTATTCCAGGATGTCAATCACGGTTCAGAATTAAAAAGTTTTTACATTTTTCAATTGACAGCTAATTCCTCGTCTATATTTTATAGTATAGAAAAATGACAACTCTCTTTTTCAAAACAATATCTAGCTTTTAAAGCGAAAATGAATGAAAATCAATCTCTTTAAATGAAGGCATTGAGATATATACTTTTATAAATCTACAACACTGCAGTTCTAATGCATTGTGCCGTCACTGACCCAAATAAACAATGCAATGTATCGATCTCTTACACTAGCTATCAAGTATCAAGGTATGTACATATAATATAAGCTATGCCCCCCCCCCCATGTGTATCACAGTGAATTTAGTAATATATAATTAGTTTTAGTCCGTAAAGGTCGACACTAATAATGAATAATAATAAATTCACGTTCTACGTCAACAATGCACGTAGGAGCAGGGAAAAAGAAAAGAAAAAAAGACACATTTGGAAACCAAAATTATTTTTCAGTAAGGAAAAAAATACTAAGACCACATTATGCATTAAGATAACGTGACCTCATTATACATACATAATAGGCTGAAATCTTAGACCAATGCCTTAAAAATCAATATCCGACAAAATGAAATTCCTATCTCACTATGTCATTTTACAGGCAGATCACTCAGAGGAACAAGCACCTGTTTAAATCTGTCGTCAAACATGACGGGGATCTGTCCCGATGATTGTAAACATGATGGCGAATGTGGAAGTGACGAAAAGTGCTGCAGCTATAATTGTAGTTTTACTTGTCAGGCACCTGTCAATAATGTTTAGAGAGAGAGAGAGAGAGAGAGAGAGAGAGAGAGAGAGAGAGAGAGAGAGAGAGAGGGGGGAGAGAGAAGAGAAAGAAATGGAAGAGAGAGGGGGTAGCGATGAGAGAGAGAAGTGAGAGAGGGGATAGAGAGAAAGGGGAGTTATAGATAAAGAGAGTCATTTCATATATAAATGGACAGTTATCCTCCACATTTCTGGAAATGACTGCACAATCTCGAAATATTTGCACAATAGAATATGGAAATTGCAAGCAATAATGCAATACCCCTGGTACTAACGAATGCCGTCGTGCACTGATTCTCTTTCATCTCTTGTTTCTTAAGTTCTGTCGCAGAAGCCAGCTCTCAGGGGGTCGAGCAGGGCCGTAACTGCCGATGAGGCAGACGAGGCAACTGCCTCGTCTGATTTTTTGGCAAAAAAGAAAATAAAATTATATAAATGTTATATTATAGGATATATGTTTAAAATGAAGACAAGCACCTTTGTCTTTGACACCATATTACGATTCTTTACATAGTACAAATGAAACACAAACATGATAAATTGGGATTTAAAAAGTGTCATTTTCAGTCGTAAAGTCAATCGGCGGCCCCCAATCCCCTGCCTCCCCTGATTTAGAACCCTACTTACGGCCCTGTCGAGTGTTCAAAAGTTTTCGAACGTACGAACTCTTTTGTTTACACGTGACATATGACGTCATACATCTACTGTTCTGCTGGATGTTGTGGAGGCAGGGTTAACCAACAATCGTAACTACTCGACTATTTCCGTAACCGCAAACGGTTACGGAAAAGGACGAGCGCGTGATACGATTGGGTTAACCAATACTGCTGTGAAAAACAAAGAAACCACAATAAGAACAGGAAAAACAAAGAAACCACAGGTAAGAACAGGAAAAACAAAGAAACCACAGTAAGAACAGGAAAAACAAAGAAACTACAGGTAAGAACAGGAAAAACAAAGAAACCACAGGTAAGAACAGGAAAAACAAAGAAACCTCAGGTAAGAACAGGAAAAACAGCGCTTAATAATCAACAAATGTAAACTTGTAGGATATTTCACTTTCACTGACAAATTCACATTCAGTAGTTATAGTTAATCATACTTGCAATTCAGTGTTTTAAACTTAATTAAAAAAATTTTTTTTTACGACGATTAACAACCAAAATTTACAAGTTAGATAACTGCATGAGGAAGTCATTGACAGGGGTGTAACTAACTTAAAATAAAATGACCGGTTGACAGGGGATGTTTACTCCTCCTAGGCACCTGACCCCACCTCTGGTGTGTCCAGGGGTCCGTGTTTGCGCAACTATCTACTTTGTATTGCTTGTGGGAGTTATGAGATTGATCACTGTTCGTTACTAACGAAACCTCCGGGTAATACAGTTTTGTGGAGGTACATCATTGCTATTCCGAGCTCAGACTTATTATGAAGGAATCTTTTCAGGTAACTGCTCAGATTTTTTGTATATATTGATTAAAACTTTATTTTCTTCTAAAAGATTCTACAATCATGACAGCTCGTTATAGCTTTATAAAACCGGGTATTACGTTCACCGCAAAGCACATTAAGTTTCTTCAGCTAGAGATCGATCTGTGCTTCATTATAAGAGGAGAAAGGATCATAATACTAAAACGATCGATACGTTACAACATAGGTCAGTTTTGTAAGTATTGGGTATAATCTACACAACAAGACACAAGCATGACAAGAATAGAATGAAAAATCATCAACAAGCCTATGAAACTTAATGAAAAAGAGCAAAAAGAAAAAGAAAAAAAAGAATAAAAGTTTTAGTCATTCCTTAGCATAAATTTAGAAATAGAAAAAGAAGAAGAAAGAAGTGAAGATAACTAACAGTGATTAATCTCATCAATACCACAAAAACTACGAAATTAAGAGTGAAGATAACTAACAGTGATTAATCTCATAAATACCACAAAAACTACGAAATTAAGAGTGAAGATAACTAACAGTGATTAATCTCATCAATACCACAAAAACTACGAAATTAAGAGTGAAGATAACTAACAGTGATTAATCTCATCAATACCACAAAAACTACGAAATTAAGAGTAGGGCAAACACGGACCCATGGGCACACCAGAGATGAGATCAGGAGGAGTAAGCATCCCCTGTCGACGCTCTGAGTTCTATAACTTGATCGGGTAAACGTAGTAATCCGTAGTCAAATCAATGTGTAATAAACAGCCTAACAATCGGTGTGAAACACGTTAGAAAGCATTCAATCTAATGACAGGTTGTATTGGATCTAATATACATTCTCTTATTCGTTGTTGGTTTGTTTGTTCTGCGTCCTGTCGAGAATTTTTCACTCATACTGAGACACCACCAGTTGTAGTACCACAGATTTAGACCTAGCCTTAGCGCTTACGGCCGTTACCAGTTGTTGTAGGTGAAGTACCACAGATTTAGACCTAAGCTTAGCGCTTACGGCCGTAGCAGTGAGGGTTCATTGATCTAATATGTCCTCTTCACCAACAACATATTGCATTATATTTAGATTTCAAATGTTATTGCAGTTGCTATCTTTACACATTGTAATGATAACCTTTTCCTCATGAACGCGATGCAATTGTAAACAGTGCGCGTATGAATCTTGATAAATATAGCACTTCTGTTTTAATGGCTGGGAACATTCAGACATGCAGAAATGAAAGTAAAATGTAAAAATAAAAAATAAATTTCACTTTGTAAATACACGAGGATATGAACTGCAGTGGCTCATGTCAGCGTACTTTTCATGGCGCGCTAACGTATTTTACAATGGACCTCTCATGTAATTTTTGGTTTTCTTGTACAGTGGTTCTTGATAAAAAAAAAATGGCACCCCACCCTATTTTTAAATTATCTTGACTTAGAAGGGAGTTACGTCCCTTCATTTGAACAAACATACATCCACCTTTTGACAGGTGCTTTATGACAAGTTTGGTCGAAATTGGCCCAGCAGGTCTTGACAAGAAGTCAAAGGTGTGGAAAGCTTACCGCAGAGACGAAGGGAAAATTCTTAATCAGATTCGCTCATTTGAGCCTTCGGTTCAGGTGAGCTAAAATGTCGCTCTATGTCAGCATTTTTATGGGGTGGTGGGTGGTGGTGGTCTATTAAGGTCCCTTGGTTTCGTGACACAGACAACGTCGGCGTGTAGAGGGTTGAGACCTTGGCAATTTTATTGTCTTTGCAAACTCATTCTACCAATCTGCATTTCACAGTGAAAGTTAGGATTCCACTTCCTCCTTGACGACAAAATCGAGTTCAGTCAACATCCACCTACTCTCTACTACGTGATTTCCGAGATATCAGTTCTTCTATGATGGAGGTACAAAAGTATTATATTAAACGCTTCGTTGGATACGGGGATGTGTATATTACACATACTGGTTATGTAGGTGACAGTAAATGTTATGCACGTGTGTATTTTGTTTATATTAGCCGGCGGTACACATCAAACTGACCATATGTTTGAATTAAGCCGTTAATTCAAATATGAAATCACTCATTTCCTCTTGGACACAATCGATACTTTTAACAAAGACGATAAATTTCAAGTTTTGTTATTCTCTATTATAAAATATTCTTAAACTTACCAAGTTTGAGTTCAAGTTTCAGTTTGGGTGATGGCATAACAGCGGGTAATCATCCTTTAGGCAATATATGAACATAAAGATAAGCATTTGTACCCACCGTGTATAGACGAAAATATGTTTTGCGTCCGTCCGTCCGTCCGAGGTAATATTTTCTGGACTTATTTTCGTAATGGTTGCATGCACAGCGTTAAAATTTGGTCCCAATTACTCCCTTAAGAAGCTTAAGAGTGAGTTTGCATTTCAGCTGGATTGATGCACCTTGACCTACATTAGGGCTGAAAGTAGGTCAAACAGATTTCCAGATTATTTTTTTCGTTAGGGATACTGGTCTTGCCCTCAAATGTAGTCAATTCTCCCTTAAAAAGCGTAAGAGTGAGTTTGCATTTCAGCTTCGTTGGTGCACGGTGAGCTTCTGAAGGCTAAAAGTACATGCAAGTCAAACAGTTTCCCGGACTTTTTTTTGTTATGGATAAATATATGGCCTTGAAATTTAGTCACAAGCTTCCTCTCGGAGGAAATACAAGTTCAGATTGCATTTCAGCTGGATTGTTGCACCATGACCTATTTTAGGACGTAAAGAAGGTCAAGCAGTTTTCCAGATTTTTATTTCGTTATGGATACAGGTATTGCTCTTAAATGTAGTCACAACCTTCCTCTCAGGGAAATAAATATTCAGTTATTTTTGCACCGTGATCTACTTTAGGACTAAGTAGGAAATGGAAGCATACATTGTATTGTGCACTCTGAATTGATACAACATACATTCTGAATAGGAAAGCCTTAAAGTGGGTCATGGTGCACCAATCCATCTGACATGTGAACTGATTATGTACTTCTCTCAGAGCGAGGTTGTGACAAAATGTCGGTGCAATATCTATCTATGATGATAAAAAATCCAGGAAACCATTTGACCTACTTTTAGCTCTAAAGTAGGTCATGGTGCACCAATTAAGTTGAAATGTTTAAAATGTGAACTGATTATGTATTTCTCTGAAAGGGAGGTTGTGACTAAATTTCAGAGCAATACCTGTGACCATACCAAAAACAATCTGGGAAACTGTTTGACATACTTCTACCCCCAAAGTACTGTAGGTCGTAGTGCGCCAATCCAGCTGAAATGTTAACTGCACTTGTCTTCCTCTTAGAGGAAGCCTTTGACTAAATACACACGGGTAAACGCGTTATCGGCTATTCGGTTGTTATCGGACATTCGGTTCAATGATGTTGTATGGTTGTGAAACATAGGGTAAGTTCATACATGTTTTTATTGATAAAGACACATTCTAGGCAGCGGTACTTGTACTACTAAATAGGTATATGACCATCCTTTTAACAGCTAAAAGCGCACTTCAAGCAATTCCCATTTACAAGATTAGCAGCACCGAAAATAGAAATTTCGTTATGTAATCTGTAAATATGTACCAAAAATGTGATACTAGAGCAGTAAAGAATTGTATCTATTCAAGAGGGGATATTTATTTGCATTATTAGACTTGGATAATCCTTTAGGAAATGATAGATCGAAATATAGACTTTCAGTAAGAGAACAGTAGAGTTTATGAAAAACATCGGGTGGGATAAAATCATGTTATCGGCAGTAAGGTAAATGTTATCGGAAAATTCGGTTTTTCAGAATGTATGTTATCGGAAATAAGGTTTCCAACGTGTTTCAAAATACCTTATACAGCATTAAAGGGACTGATTCACGATTTTCCTCAATATTTTGTTTTTACTTTTAATAATCAAAATACATTGTCGAATGTGTTTAAAAGATTTTACATAAAAATTAAGTTTATACATCATCACAGAACCTCATATTATAGAGTTTATTATTTGTTTTGTAAACAAAGATTGCGGTATGTTATTGTTTACGAAATTTGCAAAAGAAATGGATATCGATATAAATTTATTATATCTTTCACATTTCAAACATTCTTTGGGTAAAATGTGTCATCTAAAAGTTAAAATTTGTGACTATGCAAAATTAAGATGCTTTATATTACAAAATTAACATTTCACTGGTCTGTTGGTATACATGAAAAGACTCGATTCTTTGTTTACATAACACAGATTTAGGGCTAAAATATTGCTTGCATTCAGAAGGTAAAAATTTTGGCTGTCAACATTTATTCAGTTATGTTCTTGATATTTAGCATAAAAAATGAATCATCTTCATATGTTGGGTACTCAGGGCCGTAAATTACATGAAGGCGGAGGAGGCAGCTGCCTCCTCCAACTTTTGAGCCAAAAAAAATTAAAATTTAAAGTTCATTAGAATTTATGTTGTTTCCAATAACTAAGAACATGATACCTCCCTTAAAAAGCATTCCAAATCTTTCTTTTAGAATGAGTTAGTCAAGTAACATCTTAGAAGGCCCTAGAATCAAGGATTTTGCACGAAACGTGTTCAGTGTGCACAAAATGTGCTCAGCGTCTGGGGGCCTGGGCGGCCCCCAGACCCCCGCCTAATGTCCTGCCTCCTCCAAATTGAAGGTTAATTTACGGCCCTGGTACTGAGTTGATAGAGCTAATGAAAACTAAAGAGTTTTTCTGGTGACAATTAGATTGATTGATTGATTGATTGTATATTGTTTAACGTCCCTCTCGAGAATATTTCACGTATTATGGAGACGTCACCATTGCCTGTGAAAGGCTGCAAAATTTAGGTCCATGCTCGGCGCTGACGGCCTTGGAGCAGGAACGGATCTTTATCGTGCCACACCTGCTGTGACACGGGATCTCCGTTTAAGCGGTCTCATCCGCAGGACCGTCCCATTTAGTCGCCTCTTCGACAAGCAGGGGGACTGAGTACCTATTCGAACCCGGATACCCACGTGCAATTTGTATATGTGTGATTAACTGTCAGACAAAATAGTAAGGTAGTACATGTAAGGTATTGGGCATTTTATACTAGGAAGAGGGAGCTTGGACTGATGTCGAGTTATAAAATGATCGAGTAAAAAAAACAAAAAAATCCCTAAAAATGTGGATTTTTGAAAGCATTGAACCCGAATTTTATATTTTGGTTTCAGACACCATGGATGATTTCACGTGCTACTACCGTAGCTTCTCGTCATGCCATTTTGAATTATTGTAGAACATTGTACCGATAACCATCCCAATGATGTTATTAAATACAGACAATACGTCATTAATGATTTAACACGTGAATTATTGTAGAACATTGTACCGATTACCATCCCTATGATGTTATTAAATACAGACAATACGTCATTAATGATTTAACACGTGAATTATTGTAGAACATTGTACCGGTAACCATCCCTATGATGTTATTAAATACAGACAATACGTCATTAATGATTTAACACGTGAATTATTGTAGAACATTGTACCGGTAACCATCCCTATGATGTTATTAAATACAGACAATAAGTCATTAATGATTTAACACGTGAATTATTGTAGAACATTGTACCGGTAACCATCCCCATGATGTTATTAAATACAGACAATATGTCATTAATGATTTAACACGTGAATTATTGTAGAACATTGTACCGATTACCATCCCTATGATGTTATTAAATACAGACTATACGTCATTAATGATTTAACACGTGAATTATTGTAGAACATTGTACCGGTAACCATCCCCATGATGTTATTAAATACAGACAATACGTCATTAATGATTTAACACGTGAATTATTGTAGAACATTGTACCGATTACCATCCCAATGATGTTATTAAATACAGACAATACGTCATTAATGATTTAACACGTGAATTATTGTAGAATATTGTACCGATTACCATCCCTATGATGTTATTAAATACAGACAATACGTCATTAATGATTTAACACGTGAATTACGTGCATCAAGGCTATACAATGAGAAAATTGCATAAATTCGTAATCTTACCAGAGGCACCAAAGCGAAAATACATGTATATGTTACAGTAACCTACGAAGAACTTTCTTTCGTTTCTATGGAATTTGTTGTACAGAGGGGCGTGGCAGTCGAGTCGCGCAGGGACGAGACTGTCACGCCCCTCTGTACAATGAATTTCATACAAACGACAGAAAGCACAGTAAATGTCTTGTGTCATGAATATCCATAACATCAATGCAAAATTGCAAGCGATGTGATATCATAAGTCTGGGGTTGATAAAAGATTCGGTATGGAGATAAGTGACACTGGCTTTTTAGATTTTCAAATTGGTTTGGATTACATTACGTTAGCTCAAATATACAGGTACGGTAATGGATAATGAAAAAAAACAAAAAAAAAAACCAAAAAAAAAACCCCAACCAACCGCGGAAGAGGGATTGGGCACAATAAGTATGTCGCAGACTTTAGCTACACACAACACGTGTTTTTTGCAGTTGAGAATCATTACCTTTGTAATATAGAATCTATTGAAGAGTATGTGGCGGATTGAGACCCCCTCTTCGCCACGAATTTATAAGGCATTACTGCATGGCATATATAGATAAGGTTGAAAACAATCAAACCCTGCACAGAACATAATGATATCAGAAATAATGCGAGTAAAACGCCAGATTTGGCATCCAAAATGGTTGAGTATTTTGGCTAATACGCCCCATCCCCCTTTTCCCGGAAATCCTGGATCCGCTACTGTGTGTGTTGATTGAACACATCAATTATGCTTATTTTATTTACATGTTGCATTTCTAATGTTTTTATCATTGATTATGTTACAAATTGTTGTTTTCTAGCTGTGTTCATAGTTTGGAAGTTGTACGATTCCGTGGAAGTTATTGTACAGCTAAGCTCCGCCCTCTGGAAGTTATTGTACAGCTAAGCTCCGCCCCGGGAAGTTGTACGCTGTATTTCTGCCAAAGCTTTTCTGTCTGATTTAAAGTATGGCTAAGATCAAAGGGAAAGTACCGCACCATGACACAATACTAATTTCTACATAGAATGCATATAAGTGGCTGACACATACACCAAAAACACACTAACATAAAACTCAATCGAGATGGATGAACAGGGATAAATATACGCCCCTTTCTCCACCGTGATCAAACCCTAACTTGGTGGTACAATCATTTTCTATCGGATGAGGACATGTTTTCCGACCATGCGTAACATGCAATTTGGTGTCAATGCAATTTAGTACGATAATTACGCAAAAAAGACTGTTTGTCATGCACTTGACACATTTATTTACTGACCATTTGTTATTATGCTATAGGGCTGGTTCTTGTACGATTGTTTGATTTTTTCCCTTTTGACACATTTCTCATTTTCATTGCATTCTTTGAATTTCACACCACATACATGTTTACTTGTACGTACATGAATTAAAATATTCACACGTATTTGAATAACATTGCAATTTAAGCTTGATTACACTGTATGTTTGTTACCATAAGCAGAGAATTATATGCCTTGTTTTAAGATAAAAAGATGCAGAACTCCAAGTAGTTTTGTATCTGATGGTCATTTTTAATCTAACTTCGATGTAATATACATAGAAAAGAAGCAAAGCCCGATGAAGAGATCATACAAGTTGTTTATGAAAGGTGAAGATAAAGTACAGTGATCAATCTCATAAGCAAAAAAGGGCAAATAAATTGCACTTTTTATAAGAAGAGAAGTATTCTACACCTTTGTTTATTTCATATACAATTCAACGAATGGTCAATTCTGAATAATTCTTGTGATTCTTATACTATCCTCTACATTAACCGATAACCAAAACCGGAGTTTCCGATAACATTCAAAACAATCAACCGGATTTCCGATAACGAATTAAAATCAAAGTTATTGCTTGTAAATTGACAAAACTTGTTTCAATGGACACTGACCATATGTTATATTGTTGACAGTAAGTATTGGTTGATAAATTGCAGAAAATGCGGGTTGCATTTAAATACAATAAAAATTGTGACCAAAATGCCTAACAAAATTGGTAAATTCTACCCTTGTAATATTCCTATTCTTCTACATCAACACTATAGAATACATCAGCGCATTTTTCTTTTAATATTTACGGTTCAACGCAAACCGGTCGTTATGCTCTAACAGAATATGAATCACAATAATTTTGAGCAAATAAACTTACCAGTCAGAAACCACTTTCAACCGAATGTCCGATAATAACCGAATAGCCGATAACGCGTTTACCCGTGTGAAATATCAGGGCAATATCTGTATCCGTAATGAAAAAGAAGCCCGGAAAACTGTTTGACCTATTTTTTTTTCCAAAAAGTAGGTCAAGGATGAACCAATCTAGCTGAAATGCAAATTGATCTTGTATTCCTAAAAGAGGAAACCTATGACTAAATATCAGGGCTAAATCTGTATCCATAATGAAAAAAAGCCCGGAAAACTGTTTGACCTACTTTTAGTAGAACAGACCATCCCAGCTAAAATGCAAACTGAACTTGTATTCCTCTGAAAGGAAGAGAGGCCTCCGTGGCCGAGTGGTTAGAGCAAAATCACTCGGCCTCTCACCTCTGTCGGCGCGGGTTCGAATCCCGCTCGCGTCGGTAAGTGAGAAAGTTTCCCAGTTTACTTTCGGAAGGTCGGTGGTCTCTTCCCAGGTACATTGTATCTGGGTTCTCTCTTCCACCAATAAAAAACTGGGCGCCACCAGATAACTGAAAAATTGCTGAGTGTGGCGGAAAACAGCAAAACAATCAATCTGAAAGGAAGCTTATATGTAAATTTCAGGGCAATATTTGTATCTGTAACGAAAAAAAAGTCCGGAAAACTGTTTGACCTCCTTATAGCCTTAAAGTAGGTCAAGGATAGACCAATCCAGCTGAAATGCAAACTCACTCTTACAATTTTTGAGGGAGATATTGTGACCAAATTTCAAAGTTGTACATGCATCCGTTACAAAAAAAAGTCCGGAAAACATGACCCCGGACGGACAGCCAGCCAGCCGGACAGACACAAGGACAGCGCCATAACACAATACGTCTCGTCTGATGACGGAAGTATAAAAAAGTATAATTATGTAAGATATTGTATTTTAGATATGACATTTTAGACGATATATTTGATAGAGTTACAAGAACTTGTACAGGTATACACGGTACAGAATTACCAAGTTAAAATCAAGAAAGAATGATATGCCACTATTCTAAAATCTATTTTTAGTCTGGATGACCAGAGTAATCTCACTCGTCTATAGTAACTTACGATATAATTAAGAGACTTATCAACAAAAAAGAGAAATAGTCTTCATTTTGAATAATAAAATCAAGTTTCTTTTGCGTTGTGGTGACTTTCATATAAACCCCGTCTTTCGCTTAATGGAATGGATAATGACTACAGCTTATGTCAATTAACACTTCTAAAAATTAATTGCAATCATTAGATCGACATGTGCGTCAATTTCTATACAGAAGCAATTGGAAAAGGATCAACTTCCTAACTGCTATACGTAAATATTCACACGACACTGTTACATCGTGACCGCCAAGTGCTCCACAAAACCTTATCTGATTTCTACATAATACACGGGTATTTAAATCTAAAAGACATCATTCATCTTGATAATTCCTCGTCAGAGCATGAACCCAACTTTTTGAAGACAACTTTATAATAAGTATCTATACTTGTAAACCTGAATTAGTTTATTGAATGTATTCGCTGTGACTATTTAAACATATAATGGCGAGACGAGGACTATGGGAATGACAAGACATAATGCATCATTAGCAATATTTTTTACCATCTTCGCTGGTAAGTAATAACAAACTAATATAATTCTGCAATTTTAATGTTTGACTTTGATTTAAGAAATAATTACAGGTAACTTACACAACAGTCCTAGCGATTACTATACTCTCACACTTAATAGTACGTGTAGACACTAATCAGACAGCGCGGAGACATATATATGTCTGTGGACAGAGGCTTACTGTTCATACCCGACAATTAACAATTACCGAAATCAAAACGTTTTGCATTGAAAAAAAATATTAAATATTAATTTACGTAAGCCGATTCCTACTTTTAGGATGCCTGTTGGGAGAGTATTGTTCCTACTCCAATGTTAATTTACGTATTTTAGGATGCCTGGCGGGAGAGTATTGTTCCTACTCCAATGTTGGCGGGGGCGGAGTTCAATATCTATACTGTGATGTCACGTGTTGTGGTTACTACTACAGCCGGTACTGTTGTACTTTCACATCGTAAGTATTAGTAATACAATTAATATCATCGTAAGTATTAGTAATACAATTTATATAATCATAAGTATTAGTAATACAATTAATATAATCGTAAGTATTAGTATTACAATAAATGTCAGTAAGTATTAGTATTACAGTCAATGTCATCGTAAGTATTAGTATTATGTACAGTCAATGTCATTATAAGTATTAGTACATGTAGTACAATAACGTACTCGCAAGTTTATTTATAGTATTAAATTAAGTGTGGTAGTAAGTATTACTACTACAATACGTGGTATGTATAAGTATTGCATTGGATAGCGGGAGCTGTTATATGTAATTCTCACATTATTTTATTTGTTTACAGGACGGCTCTGTATATAGGAGTGATATCGGGAGCTGTTATATGTAATTCTTTGTTTACAGGACGGCTCTGTTTGTAGGTGTGATATTGGGAGCTGTTATATGTAATTATCACATTATAATATATGTTTACAGGACGGCTCTGTGTGTAGGAGTGATATCGGGAGCTGTTATATGTAATTCTCACATTATTTTATTTGTTTACAGGACGGCTCTGTGTGTAGGAGTGATATCGGGAGCTGTTATATGTAATTCTTTGTTTACAGGACGGCTCTGTTTGTAGGTGTGATATTGGGAGCTGTTATATGTAATTATCACATTATTATATATGTTTACAGGACGGCTCTGTTTGTAGGTGTGATATTGGGAGCTGTTATATGTAATTCTTTGTTTACAGAACGGCTCTGTTTGTAGGAGTGATATCGGGAGCTGTTATATGTAATTCTTTGTTTACAGGACGGCTCTGTATGTAGGTGTGATAGCGGGAGCTGTTATGTGTAATTCTCACATTATTATATTTGTTTACAGGACGGCTCTGTTTGTAGGTGTGATATTGGGAGCTGTTATATGTAATTATCACATTATAATATTTGTTTACAGGACGGCTCTGTATGTAGGAGAGATAGCGGGAGCTGTTATAATTAATTCTTTGTTTACAGGACGGCTCTGTATGTATGCGCGATATTGGGAGCTGTTATATGTAATTATCACATTATTTTATTTGTTTACAGGACGGCTCTGTATGTAGGAGTGATATCGGGAGCTGTTATAATTAATTCTTTGTTTACAGGACGGCTCTGTATGTAGGTGTGATAGCGGGGGCTGTTATGTGTAATTCTTACATTATTTCATTTGTTTACAGGACGGCTCTGTATGTAGGTGTGATAGCGGGAGCTGTTATAATTCTTTGTTTACAGGACGGCTCTGTATGTAGGTGTGATAGCGGGGGCTGTTATATGTAATTCTTTGATTATAGGACGGCTCTGTTTGTAGGTGTGATATTGGGAGCTGTTATATGTAATTATCACATTATAATATATGTTTACAGGACGGCTCTGTATGTAGGAGAGATAGCGGGAGCTGTTATAATTAATTCTTTGTTTACAGGACGGCTCTGTATGTATGCGCGATATTGGGAGCTGTTATATGTAATTATCACATTATTTTATTTGTTTACAGGACGGCTCTGTATGTAGGAGTGATATCGGGAGCTGTTATAATTAATTCTTTGTTTACAGGACGGCTCTGTATGTAGGTGTGATAGCGGGAGCTGTTATAATTCTTTGTTTACAGGACGGCTCTGTATGTAGGAGAGATAGCGGGAGCTGTTATAATTAATTCTTTGTTTACAGGACGGCTCTGTATGTAGGAGTGATATCGGGAGCTGTTATGTGTAATTATCACATTATTATATATGTTTACAGGACGGCTCTGTATGTAGGAGTGATATTGGGAGCTGTTATATGTAATTATCACATTATTTTATTTGTTTACAGGACGGCTCTGTATGTAGGAGTGATATCGGGAGCTGTTATAATTAATTCTTTGTTTACAGGACGGCTCTGTATGTAGGTGTGATAGCGGGGGCTGTTATATGTAATTCTTTGTTTACAGGACGGCTCTGTATGTAGGAGTGATAGCGGGAGCTGTTATATGTAATTATCACATTATTTTATATGTTTACAGGACGGCTCTGTATGTAGGAGTGATATCGGGAGCTGTTATATGTAATTCTCACATTATTATATTTGTTTACAGGACGGCTCTGTATGTAGGTGTGATAGCGGGGGCTGTTATGTGTAATTCTTACATTATTATATTTGTTTACAGGACGGCTCTGTATGTAGGAGAGATAGCGGGAGCTGTTATATGTAATTATCACATTATTTTATATGTTTACAGGACGGCTCTGTATGTAGGAGTGATATCGGGAGCTGTTATATGTAATTCTTACATTATTATATTTGTTTACAGGACGGCTCTGTATGTAGGTGTGATAGCGGGGGCTGTTATGTGTAATTCTTACATTATCATATTTGTTTACAGGACGGCTCTGTATGTAGGTGTGATAGAGGGGGCTGTTATATGTAATTATCACATTATTATATTTGTTTACAGGACGGCTCTGTATGTAGGCGCGATATCGGGAGCTGTTATATGCATCGCTCTCGTCATAGGAATCCTGGTGTGTTGTATCTACAAAGGGAAAACGCCAGTCCGGCGACATCGCAACATCAACAACAGTAAGAGACATTCTAAAGACTATTCATTGAAACTGATACAATTAATACAGCTGTTTAATGAAACATACAAACTTTCAATATATCAGTCGAGTTAGTTCGAAAAAAAATAATAACATACCATATTTCTTAACTTCTTATAATATTCATTATCTCTTAACTTCTTATAATATTTACCATTTCTTAAATTCTTGTAATAGACAATATAATTATATTCAAAATTTGGGATGATCAATTATATATGCATCATAATTTGAAGAAATATTTCGCTATGGAATATCGTCTGATGGGGTAGTGTTCTAATTTTAGGTACATCCAACGACCAGTTTCAGTGTTCTAGGATTTACCGCCATGACTCTCCCAAGCCTCCACCCTACTCCATCCACCACCTTCACCCCCCGGAATACCACGAAGATCCACCCCCGCGTTATCTGACGCCTATACCAGGATCAGAGTATCACAATATTCCGGGAACAATGGCAGACAGCTGACCATTCTGTGTACCTGTGTTGTTTGTTGGGATTTCATAATCAATGAATAATGAACATGACTTGATAGAACTTGACAAATTCTATTTCCTAACCCGCCCTAACGCAGTCTATGCAAATTTTTATTCGAGTGAGAGAAATATTCGCTTGTCTCGCGAATTCCACGTATCTTGCTAATATTTGTTTTCGTGAGGCAATTTTGTTTTACGCATACGATGCAGCTGTTGACTCAGTTGCGAAATTTTGTAACTAACGGACCACTCGCCGAGATAATTAATAACGAAGATCGGTAGATTTATGAACAGCAATGTGTTTATAAAAAGCATCGTCAGCTTATAAAGAGCACCTGCGAATTTCCGAGGTTTGTCGCATTTACAGTAAGTTCGTTTGTGTCCCCACTATTCTGACAAATCCATTTCCTTTTCTAAGCAAATATTTCGCAGCTTAAATCTACAAAATGTATCAGTATAATATTCTATACCGGAAGTGGGGCCACCTCGACCGAGTTACCAACCAATAAAAGGCATTATCGTCTGATTTTGTGTATTTACAATAATGTCAATTTCATACAGAGTTTATTACACATCATATCTGTTATTGTTACTATAATCTGAGCTCCTAAAATAAAAACATAAAAAGCAACACCAATTAGTTAGTGTTGTTTTTCCCACCTCCATTTAAATGGCGATCAAATGATATGAACACATGCACAACACTGTAATCAGTCTTCAAACAAAACACGATATCTTGATGACAGATTAACCAACACACAATAGGTTATTTATATCCGGGAATCTTAACCTACCTGCACCCACAACATCGGAATCATATGATGTCACATGGTGAGGCTTACACGGAGATACGTTGCTGTGTTTACACGTCCAACATCATGCGGGGAACGTCAGTGTTAGTTTTTATATTCTGTTTTGTGGCAGTTTTGGGGTACAGAAAAGATGTCAAGCAATGCAGATATACCGACTCTTCTGGGAAGACTTATAATTTAAGTCCTTTGATCAGCACGTAAGTTTTCCTTTCCCGTGCTTGATGTACAATGTAAACTTTTCTGTGCGGTTACAAAATATTAAGACTTGAGCATATTGTGACAAAACAAGCCATTACTATATAGATTTGTTTTACAAGACATTTTGTTTGAAAAAAAAAGCAAATATTCTAATTCTACTACGGTTATTGCAAAGATCAAAGAAATTCAGCGGACATTATTCTGCGATATACCCCCATACGTAATAACTGATCATGAGAAAATTGATACAATCTCGCTTGCACTTCGTGTTTTGCTAATGTAAAACTTATACGGTACCAATTTTGATGCACCAGATGCGCATTTCGATAAATAATATCTCGTCAGTGATGCTCAACCGAAATTAATTTTTGAAATCCGAAATAACAATAAACTTGTAAGAGCTATTTTAGGGAAAAACAGAGTGCCAAAAGTGGAGTCAAATTCGTCTAACGATAAGAGCTATGGATGAGGGAGATAATCCTTAATTTTGAAATGAATTTCTAAATTTTATCACAGCAATTAAATATACATCCGTATTTTCAAGCTAGTAACGAAGTACTTAGCTACTGGGCTGTAGAGACCCTCGGGGACTAACAGTCCAATACATAGTTACCAATAAAGTCATAAGTGATAATTCAATCTTATAGTCAAAAAAAGATCAATATAAGTTGCAAATATATATATATATATATATATATATATATATATATATGAGGTACATCGTCAATATAAATCAATCGTCTGCATTCCGAGATTGATACACATGCAAACATGGCAATGCACATTATGTGTAGTTTTCTTGGATTGTGCATTCAAAGCGGTAGCTCAGTGGTAGAGCGTTCGCTTCGTAACCGGGAGGTCGTGGCCGCGTCAAACCTAAGACATTTTATAAACTAGGTAGTGATTGCTTCTTCGTCTAACACTCTGCATTTAGAAGTGAGAATCGCGCGTATTTCGGATATGACCCCCGGTGTCTCGGCAGGCGTTGGCACGATGAAGAACCCTCGCTGCTATATGGCTCTGAGCGTTAAGCATGGGTCTAAATGTGGTACTTCACCTACAGCTGGTGGCGTCTCAATACGAGTGAAAACTCGGCGGGACGTAAAAAAACACCCAATCAATCAATCAATCAATCAATCAATCAATCAAAGCAGCTGGTATAATCCATCAACATCAAACTAAATACTGGATATATTTTTCAGAATAGATTTGTTAAATCATTTAATTTTACATGTTACATGCTTTTTGATTGGTTGAAAAATTATTGGAATATTGTATCCAACGAAAAAAAAAATAAAAAATAAGCGGCCGGAACTACTTTCTATTGGAATGTTGGGGATTCCTCTGGATGCTTCGTATTTATATATAGATTATGGAATCCTGAAAAGAAAAACTTAACAGCTCTATCGATCTACATGAATTTATTAAACAAAAACAAATAAATATCAAATATAAATAATAATTACTTATGCAAAATGAAATAAACATCGCTATTTGAGGACACCCCCCCCCCCCCCCCCAACAACACACGTCTGCTCCTGCAATTCCAGGCTGAAAGTTAAATGTATTCAATCGGGGATGACAATAGTCCAGTTTGCACCTTGCGAAAACTTCCTTCACATCACAAATCCAAATACATGTACCAGATACACCGCACACTGCCTCAGAGATACTGCAATATCGTAGCCCTTAAACCTTAACGACTATGGGTTCGAACTCCGGCATAATATGTTTATGAATGGACACCGAAACGAGGCTTCCATACGACGTTACAATAGCTGTGACACCTTAGGAATTTACTGATAAAACTCGAAAATCCCTCTGTAACACTCACTTGTCCACCTGGAAGCCGTGACAACCCTCAAGAGAACCCTACCTGCCATACCGCATCTTGATTATGGACGTGTCTCACGCTTTCCGTTAGTACCGACATCAAACTTTGCACTTAATTCCAGTTCCACTCAACAACATTCCTGCTATTTTCTCTCAATATGACTTATCTCTAACTCATCCTTTTAAAACTGCATTCTTAAGTCCACAAGAAACCCGCTTGCTCAACAGTAAACAACAGTTCGTGGAAGTCGCCATTAGGCCTAACGGATTTAGTTGTTTTTTTTTAAGTTGTGCATTCACAAATTACTACGCCCATCTCGAAATGACATAGAATGTAGTCCAAGAATAACTCGTTAATTCAACTCAACTCAAATAATGTTTTATCATATAAACTCAATGTTTTAAAATATTAAATGATAAGGAATGAATTTATTATTTTTTCGTTGGATGGAGGTATACCACGAAAAAAGACGGAAAACTGCATCATTGCGCGTAGCGCATGATGCAAAAGTTTTCCGTCTTTTTTTTTTCGTGGTATACCTCCATCCAACGAAAAAATAATAAATTCATTCCTTAACTACTATCTCACCTATTTCGTCAGCAAAAACATGTAAGCCTAGTCCGTTTCGGAAACTGCCATGGTGACCTAATTCGTAGCTGATTAGATAAAAAAAAAATGTTCATGGATATTGCAGGATAACGCCCTCGGTCTCGAAATGTTGTTTGAAATATAAATGTCGAGGAGGTTGTCCTGTAGTATATATGTATAGGAAAACGCGATCTTTGTTTTATAGAGGTCAGACGGGCTCGATCGCCGATGACCAGGTAGTTGATAGAGCACCTGACTAGAGATTCAGGGGCCCGGGTTCGAATCCCAATCTGGTCCGTTGCAATTTCTTAATTAATAGAATACTATATATGTACACAAGCAATGCTTCTCTATCGAGAATTTCCACCTCAAAATATGCAAACTGAAATTTATTCGTTTCATTTGGTTATTTTCCTAGAAAGCCATTCATATGGATGCAGCCATTATACGTAATCAACGACAACAAATGGGACAACCTTGCAGCCGATGACGTCATGAACGTCACAGTTCAAATGTCAGTATGTCGTAACGAGCGAGCTCTGATCAGCCACAACTGCAGCACAAACGGCTCGATCTACACGGTAATGTCTACAGATAAATGTCACATCGCGTACTGGATTTGTTGAATTGGCAATTTGATATTGTAGAGCAAACCTTATATAGATTACTTGTTATCATTACAAGTAAAGGTTTTTAAAAAAGCTTGCCGTCTTTAGCAGCAACTCTATAGAGCGAAGTTAAATTATGTCCCTTGTCTTCATTATTGAATTGAGCTAAAATAAATAATCTCACGGACATCATGCCTACAAAGCTGTGTCCTGACTCCCATTGTAAAAGTTTGTAATTATGAAGGGTATATGTACTGGAAATCAAAATCACTGTTCCCTGTATTAGCACTGATTAAAGCCTATATCAAATGAAACTGAGATTTTCAATGTGTATATCAAAATATTTATTTTTTAACAAAGTTATGAAACAAAACAAACTAAAAAGATTTAAATTGCTCAAATTTGCATAAAAACTATTCTTGCATATTGTACAGTACAACTGCTTTAGAAATTAACCAGGATAAAGACCTGAGAATATTGTAATAGTTTTGCCAAAAATTATATCATAAAATACATATCAGCAATCAAGAGTGAATTCATCAAAATTCTAAGTTAAATTGAATAAAAATTCTTGTGATTCAACGTTACTTCACAGACATAAATACCATTGTGTCTCTGATTTAAATTATGAAAAAACGTCACTCTATGATATGTAAGAAAAAATATGAAACAACCACACATAATTAACTATACTTCTGGAAGTCCCTGAAAATGCATAAATTAGACTCGTTTACCTAAATTGTAATAACAGGTGGATGGATTATTCTTTTGCATGCTTTAAAAAAAACAGTGATCCTCATTTTGAAGTCAAGCCTTATTTATGTAATTCTTAGCTTAAGGTATCATTAAAACTGTTTTGTAGGGATTAGCCCTACCGAATAGACAATTCCCAAAACACAAGCAATCAAAACAAAAAACGGCGAGTTTTTCTGTTTGTATGCAAAAATGAAAACATTGCTGTAAATGAAGTAACCATAGAAATGTTTTGTATTAGTTGCTTTTAAAAAAGTAATGTGTCAATTTCATGAATTGCATTTTTCTTTTGTTCGTTTTGTCGATTTTTTAAAGATTGAAAATCTTGAAAAATTGTTAAGTCGTACGAAAATTAGAACACCAGAAAACTATCTCCCTTGCCTTGAAGAGCATTTCAACCAATGAAATAATTGAAAATTTTCACTTCATGCACTTTCTACCAATGAAAAAAGAGAGGAAGTGCAAAACACTTCAACTCTGTATACCGTCTTCCAAGGAAGACGGTAATTATAGGATTAAACTCTGGACATTTTACTCATAAATCGAATAAAAGTGCGAAGCACTTTTATGTTGAGCTTGCGAGTAAAATGTGCAGAGTTTACACATGGATAAATTCTTCAGAAAGAATGTTTGTTGTTGTTTTTGTTTCGTTTTTTTTTTTTTTTTTTTTTTTTTATAATTTCAATTCGTTCACTATCAGCAATTTAAATTTGAATAGTTTTCCCATTGAGTCTCCATGGATTACGTTATTTGTTTTCAGGCGCGTATATGTGTTTTCGGATTTATTGATAAGTAAATTCTCGTTCAGATTTATATTTGCCCAATTAAATAATATTGGAATTATTACATTGTACACATAAACTACCCAACTTCTTATTGATACAAAAGATCAGAAAAGGTACATACCAAATATTACTCCAAATGTCTTTTCCCCCCACAAGGTGGATGACACAAATGGCTGTATTACATGGGGTGATGCTGAAGTGGCGGCCTTCGATCAAAATCCGTACAAAGATGGTTAGTAGCTTTCCAAGTTCATCTTATTGTTATGGTGTATAAAATTTCTCAAGAGACATGTCCTCAATCTAACTCACTAAATACTCCACAGTGGAAACACGTACTAGTATAGAATGTTTAGTCCCACCAGTCAAACAGAGACTATAGGTTTCCTTCCGCTTTTTATCATGCATTTAATAGTAAAATACATAATTATCTGCCCATTATAAGAAATAAAACAATAAAAGTTTGTAGAAAAGTTATCTTCATATGCACAATCCTTACTACAACCCACACTTTAAGTTACGTGAGCAACTATGGCGTGTAAACCGTTGCACTATTATACTAATCTTGTTATTCATATTCGAAAACTTGTAATTTATACTCTAAAACATATCATTCATATTTGAAAAGTTGTTATTCATATTCAATAATTTTATCATTCATATTCAAAAAAATTAGGAATGAATTATTCGTTTTTCAGGGGTATTTCTACAAATGTTCCACGGAAGTGTGATCGACCATCCAACGAAATACTCTTCCAATATTTATTTTGTTTGCAACCCCAAAATCGACGTTCCAAAACCTGTGATGGAGCATGTAAAAGCTGGAACCAATCAGGGTCACTTCCGGGTGGAGACAAAATATGCTTGTTGATGAAAAACACTTTAGAGAGTAAAGGACGAACCAAAATACAATAAATGTTGTCCGTTCAACAAATTGTTAACAACGTGCAGAATAAAAATACAAAATGAAAGGTCTTTGAATTTTTGAGTCCTTTTTATATAAAGATATTGCGGACCTATGTACATAGACAATCTATCGCTTTAAACCTTTTACATGAAACTATCCTCGCGTGAACATATCTACTGAAAGTAAGCAGATCTACTGACAACGTGCTATTGTTCTAAACAATATACTAAATCAATGATTTTTAAATGATTGTAAAAGTGCGTGTTCTCGGGAATCAAATGACGCACTGTAAATTAAAACTCCACAAATATTACATGTACCTGCACTGGAAGAAATTATAACCATGATATAATATCATGGAAGATTTATCCGATGAAGATATTTTACATTTGGATAACGAGAAAGTACCCTCCTTCATTGGGTCTAGGCGGGGATTTACCCATTCCAGCGGATTTTACGGTAAGGCTAAGAAAAGGTGGAAGAAACCCTATACCCTTATCACAAAATTGAATATGTGACCATAATTTACAAATAAATTAGTATATGCCTACAATAATATACCGTGGATTTGAATCTGATTTTAACACTCTAGTAAGGTAAATGTTGTATTTAGAGGAGGAACGTGGTGAGAATCAAAGTCTACAGGAAGTATTAGTAATTGGAGTCCCTGATATCGACACCGACTCAGGTAATAGCAGTACAAATAAACACCGAATTACACTATACTCATACCATGTCAAAGCTACAGATGACTTTAAAAATAACTAAAATTTTATCGGTTGATCAAAACAATAACCGGAAAATTTGACGTAGAAATGCAAAAATGAACGTTGCGCCTTAACGCATACTTTTAAGTTTCCCGTTCGATTTTTCGGCAGAATCCTGATCGAGAAATCTTGCAGTCATTTCTTTCCACTTGATTCGCATACTTGATGTTGAAAAGCATGAATGATACTTAATCTAAACGAAAACGTAACAAAACATTAACACTTATGACTCGTGTCGTAATGCCAACAAATGTGTATTCAAATCAGAGTTATTGTGACAGTGTCTGGAGATCCTTTATGTCATCATCTGGTCCTGCGTTCAGTTACTGAAGAAAATACGACGATGACAGAATCGGAATCCTGTCAACACATAGTTGCTTTTATGAATAAAGTATCACTTACTGATATCGTAATTGACAGTCTTTAACAACAAAAATCCTTTGCTTAACAATTAAATCAATATTAATCTATCATGTATTTTAAATTACTCACCGCTAAGAGAGTGTCCATTGAAATTTAATTTATGACGTCACACCGTCTATTCCGGTTTATCCCATCAGCAGCAATGTAAATGTAACAAGTCACGAACAGTTAAGTTTGGAGCCGTATAGATTTGAGCCCGTTCTTTCGCAAGAAGAAATTGAGAAAAGAAGACGTACAGTCGAGTCGCAAACAAGGCAGACGGTAAACATTTCTTCATACAAATGTCTTGAACCTCAACTTGTCATTATGCAAATGATGGATCCACAGTTTACGTAGTCTTTTCTTTTTCAAATGACTGGGTTGGGAATTTCGAGAAAACCTATTTATTCGTAAGATCTACCACATGCACATCTTTGATGATCTCACAGGTGCTTGGGTTCAGGCTCCCCTCCCCTCCGAATAAGCTACATGAGTTGATTTAATTATTTTTTTGTTGAAAATATTTCTAATGCATGTCAACAACGTCTTGCATACCCATAAAGTCCAAAATACATGTAATTCAAAATAAGCCCTTTAAAAAAAAATACCCTCACTGGTTAATATAAGTTTTGTTATAGTAACCAGTGAGGGTATTTTTTTTTTTAAAAATGGGGCTTATTTTGAATTATGTTAGACTTTATGGGTATGCAAGACGTTGACATGCATTAGAAATATGCTCAAGAAAAAAATAAATAAATCAACTCATGTAGCTTATTCGGAGGAGGGGGGGGGGGGGGTCCTGAACCCAAGCAAAGATCTTAGAATCTCATCAAAACCGGAACAAACGGTGTGACGTCAAAATATTGATTTTTGTGGTATTGAATACAAAAGAGTTACACATCATGGCAGTCTCTATAGATCGCGGGAATTTCAATTTTTGACGTTTTAAAATTAGTACTGAAGCTTATTTTGGCCATATATCAACAAAATTGTATGGTAAATATTTATATATCATATGATTAATCCTATCATTTATCATGTAAAAATGTTTTGGGTTGTCTTTCCCTTTAATGACTTGTGAAAGCTACTTTTGCGCTTTGGAAATAAATTAGACATTGTCGATGTGTGAAAATTGAATCTTTATCAGATGATTCTTACGACGAAGAAGAACAAGTTTCATTTCAAAATGAAGGAGGAAAACCATTACCTCTACCCGGTGAGTTTAACTAGATATACTGTAAAAATAAAAATTGACGTGAACACTTGCACCTAACCAACTTTAGACAGAATTTATGCTTGACTGTGTTAATTTACCTTCATAAATCATCTTTTTTTTCCTTAGAGGAAGTCATTGTGCGACGAAATTATATTTTCCTAAAAGACGAACTTTCAGTCCGTTGGATTTACCATTTTCTGCACCAAGAAGATGTCCTTTCTATTCGTGATCTAGAGGATATCTGCGGAAGTCCTAAACCAAGACATGTTCAGATAGACGCACTGCTGAAACTTCTACTTCGGTACGGAAGGACAGCCTGTAACAAGTTTGTCAATATTTTACAAGCACCAGAATGCGGATACGCTTACATCGTGGATACATTCCAACAGACGAGAGACTGCAGGACAAAGGAAGGTATTCTTTCACTTGATAATTTGTCAATCTTTCAAACCGGTCGCGGTAGCTCAATGGCAAAGCGTTCGCTTCGTGTCGGGGGGGGGGGGGGGGGGGGTCGTCAGTTTTGATCCCCTCTCGTGCCATGGTCACGTAAAACCTAAGGCGTAAACGTAGGTAGTTAATTGCTCCTTGGCCAACCGCTCGGGATTTACCGTAGACGTGAGAATAACGAGTCTTTCTGGTATGACCTTGAGAACAGAGGTCCCATGTCGCCACAGGCGTCGGCACGTTCAGCTACGCGCTAAGCATAGGTCTAAATTTGTGGTACTTCATCTGTACAACTGGTGATGTCTCAATATGTTTGAAAATTCTCGACAGGACGTAAAACAACAAGCATCAATCTTTTAAAATTGTGTCATAAACTTTCGGATCTTGAAATCAAATTGTACATTGCGTTTAACAGATTGGTCGGCTTATCAGAGAGAAATAACGGTGGACCATATCAGAGCGGAGCACGCCTTCCTGTCTAGAAGCATGGAGCCCGTCCCCACAGCCGACTTTATACTACAAGAACTACGAGAGGACGTGTTCTCCATTTATGATCATGATGAAGTCCAAAATGAGGTTTCAAAATTGAGGCAAGCCAGAGTTCTGCTTAACAAAATTACGAAGAAGGATGACGTCATTTTGAATTGCTTTCTCTGTGCTGTCGAGATCGTTCGCAATGTATTACCCGGAGTTTCCATCATTGAGCGTCTGAAGAACAAACCCCGAACCAAAACAAAAGGTAAGTCACATCCAATCGTAAGTCCACGGAGAGTTAATAGGAAGTACAATGTAGAATCAGTCAACATCCTTCAAATTTTTACACAGACTGTATGCTTTAGTCAATTTTACGTCTTTGTAGACAGTGGTCAGAAACGGGTTGGGGTCTTTTTTCAAGACGAACATCTGGTGAAGGTCGTTGACGCTGACAGTAAGGCACACATTTTCTTTCATAATTAATTCGTAATAAACTTGAATCGTCGAAAAATTCCTAAAACAATTTCATTTTGCCTTGCAGTGAGATACGATGATGACAGTGGCGATCACGTGATCATTTTCAGATTCAGAAATCAACAGAGACGGAAGATACAGGAACTAGAGAACGTACTAGTGCGCAGAATCCACAACATGGATTCCGAAATAGACGAATTGGCAACAAGATTCATGCGCATGAGCATACAGGATTGTCAAGCAGGATCGATAGTACTGTATGTAAAGGCTTTAACAGACAATGCAGCAGAAATTCTGGACAAAAACCAGTTGAAAATGTTCATCCAGAAGGTTCTTCAAGATCCAGAGATGAACAGACTGCTGCCTGCCGGGACGCTACAACTTCAAGTAGAGACCATAACCAGTGGATTTGTCGAGGGTCTCTGACATTCTATAATACACACATAAGCAGTGGATTTGTTAAGGGTTTCTGATATTCTATAATACATACATAAGCAGTGGATTTGTCGAGGGTTTCTGACATTCTATAATACACACATAAGCAGTGGATTTGTTAAGGGTTTCTGATATTCTATAATACATACATAAGCAGTGGATTTGTCGAGGGTTTCTGATATTCTATAATACAAAGATAACCAGTGGATTTGTCGAGGGTCTCTGACATTCTATAATACACACATAAGCAGTGGATTTGTCGAGGGTCTCTGACATTCTATAATACACAAATCACCAGTGTATTTGTCGAGGGTTTCTGATATTCTATAATACAAAGATAACCAGTGGATTTGTCGATAGTTTCTGTGACTCTATAATACATATTTTGTTACAGCTGTACATTGTGTAAATGTTGCAGCAACACTGACTGAAAATTGCTATACATGTATACATATATTTATTTTCATATTTCAATCCTGAAAAAAGAAATTCTCTTTTTACTACAGGGGAACTCTGGGAAATCGACAGAAGTTGCCTGATGGAGGTTCTGGCAGACAACAGGGCTATGCTGGAAGATGAGTTAGAACCGTACCGATTTCTACCACGGTTCCGAAAAGAGGGCCTATTTTCTCAGGAGGAGGTTGATTTGATTAAAGGACAAAATATCCGACGAAACAGGGCAAACGAATTCCTCCGACTTCTGCAAGGGAAGGGAAAGCCTGCTTTGGAAGTGTTTGTGGACGAGTTGAAAAAATTAAACGAAAGTTATATTTTGCAACAACTCTTCCCATCGACAAGCACGTCTACTCAATGCAGAGGTATCCACTGGCTTAATACTGTTATGCTGTGTTATATAGTAACTAGAACGACCGACGGACAAAGTAATTGGTAAGTATCCATATTTGGATAAACAGCTATTTAGTAATATGGTTTTATTCATTACAGATTGCTTACGGAATGCAATTCTGGATAATTACGAGGACATTCGGGATGAGATAGACGTTAAGATATCAGATTATAGTGACCCTCCCTGCCACGCGGCCTACGCCCTCTTCAAGGACAGCAGCGAGCGATACAGGTCTCCCCAGGCTCTCATCAAACACGTGCTAGAGTGCGACACTGCGCTGGTCAGATTTCACAAGGTCACGCGATCTACACCAATAGCCGGACTTACAGAATTTGACTGTAATTGCACAGGTACACGCCGAGCCATTAGCCTGATCATTATAATTTACTGTCTTCTTGCATAAGAAGTTAATGACGTGTTGTTTCGTTGTTATAGGTTACAGAGATTTCACATCTTCTACCCAGAGAAAGCAACGTGTGTACAACTATCGAATTTCCTCTGTCTTACTAAAGAAAGGTATAGTCAATGCTAGTCCCCAGTCTTACTAAAGAGAAGTATAGTCAATGCTAGTCCCCAGTCTTACTAAAGAAAGGTATAGTCAATGCTAGTCCTCTTGTCTTACTAAAGAAAGGTATAGTCAATGCTAGTCCTCTGCTTACACGGTCATTATTCCCTTATAACAGAATTGGTGGGGATATAGTAACGCAACTGTGTAACGCTACCGACCAAAGGGACTAAGCCCGTACCCTGCGATACCATAAATATAGAAAGGGGTCTAACTTTGACCCAGATAAAAACAACTAACCACTCGCTTCAAATGCCTAAAAAATCTTAAATTAGGTAAGCTATGTGTAATTTGCCGGTCTTCTTGCATAGATTAATGTTTTAACTAATTGCATGCCACATTTCAAGTCGCAGGTTCTTAAAATAACAAAGATATACGTCATCGTTCTCTCGATTTCACTTATTTATTTTTACTAGGACATTTACCGGTCCAGGTCATGGAGTCGTTTCTCGCCTATGACAGCAGCGAAATTCAGACTAATATGGAAAATTTCGAACCTGTCAATTAAAATTTCACATTAATTATACGCTACTTACTTTCTCATATTTTAATAATGTTCTTCGTGTAGGCGTTACACGACTTATTTTTCCTCAGCAGCATCAACTGTTGACAAGATCTGCTATTTTAATGAAAGCACTAAATACCCGATAGACTTAAAATCTCAAATACCTTAAAGTTGATCAAAACATTATTCTTGTGATATTGCACCTAGACAAGGAAAATGAACATTATTTTTTGGCTTCCTTAATTTTTTGTTTTTGTTCATTTCATTTAGATTATTTTTACCCATTCTCCCCTTCTTTCAAGTTTTAGATATTTCGGGTCTTTAGTACTAAAGTATCTATAGTATTTATTACAGTGTATGTACATAAAACATGGGTCCCGCGGACTTCACTGCTCTGCTTGTTGCTGATCTCTTAACTTCGGGTAGGTCTTGTTGTACGTCTGGCATGTACCATAACCGCGGGAAATCACCTCGTGCTGCCGGATGTTGATCCTCTGCAATCCGGGGATAAACAAGTCGTACTGGGGAAGACTCCCCAGATACTGCACTCCCCCCGTTTTCTCTGAAGGACGGAGAAACGGGTCCAACCAATGGTCAAGGTGGGCACGACACGCCCCCTCGGATGAACTATCCGAGGACGCCGGAAAAGGTTCCGGCAGGAAAGGTCCGGGTAAATGCTCCGGAGAAAACTGACGGGGACTAATCTACTCCCAACCGGTGTGGACCAGGGCGAGCCCTGGGTTACACATCCCTAGCTGAAAAGGATCAATAGATCCTTCTACCAGCTCTAAATCCAGGTGGCGGCCAAGGCAACCTGGTGCCCCTGAACTGTCGGACTTGGGTCCTGAATGAGTCATGTCCCACAAGATCCGTCTTGAGGTCAAACTCTGCCCCTCGAGTCCAACCTGGGAACCCGAGGAGTTCTCGGGAGACATAGTTCCAAGACGCCTCGCTAACTAAACCACTGTAACCATCCAGAACACCTTCACCTGGCGCACAATGAGCAAGGCCAACATCTGGGGCTTCTACCACACTAATTTCCTCAGCAATGTTAGTCAGCTCGAGGGGGAAATCTCCCCCACCATCCAATATGGCCTTCTTGGAATTCGACCAAGTTCCAGGGCAAGCTACGGGAGCAACATCAACTCTTGCTGTAAATGTGCTGAGCTTAGTCCCTGCCTCAGTGTGGGGGTCCACACTGTACACATTCTCAACGACTAAGCTAGGTGCCAGCACCCATGGTTCGGCCTCCAAGGCTGATCCTATCGCACTGCCATCGGAGATAGACACTCCCTCATCTGAGATTTTGACAATGCTGGTCACCGACGTGCTCTCCCTAGCATAAGTGTGCGGCACCAATAAGACGTCCGAGGTCTGCTTGATCTAAGGGCTAACTAAAGTCTTCCAACTCCTTATGAAAACGACAAGGACATAGGACGACTGAAGCAGCTGGGACCCGGATAGACTTCGTTACTGAAACCTGGGCCTCCTGTCCCCCTACTGGGCGTCTGAACGTCATAGGGACCTTCTCCTCTCCCAAGGTCATCGTGCCATGCTCCATGTGAGCCTTCTGCTGATGGAGAAACTCCATACCTAGCAGCATTTGGTCCTGCAGGGGGGTAACATACAGGTCGACATTATGTTCCGTGTCTCCAAGGCGAACTGCCACAGGGCCAATGATGAAGCCCCTCAACCTGGCATTTTCCCCTGCCTGGACCAAGGTCACATGCTGCTTGATGGGAGGCTTGGGGTCGAGCTCCTCGTAGACCCGGGTGGACAACACACTCACCTCCGCCCCAGTGTCTACCACTGCCTGTAGTCTTACTCCCTGGACTACCATTTGGACCATGAATCCGGTGGTTAGGTGTATCTGCCCTATTGGCAAAGGCGAGTCTTCGTGAGATTCTCCCGCATGCCGGAGTGGCATATCCGCAGTCCCGTTCTCCGCTTGGCCACTGACCACCCCCAGCCCACATTCCTCCTTGGGTTGAGCCTTCGCCTTAACTGGCTCCGGGCACTCGCTAGGCTCTGACGCAGGGTCCGCGCCTACCTGCTCCTCCTGAATGGGCGAGGGCTCCAGATCCGGCAAGTCCTCCGAAAAATCCTCCCCATCCCCCTGGTTCTCTGCCCCAAACCCGGGCAGTTCCAGCACCACGATATCCTCAGGGAGCCTGAATCCCGACAATATATCCCTGGGAGAGGGCTCGTATTTGTCCTCCTCCCACCCTATGACCCAGTCCTCGGATTCCTCCTCCTCGGGTATCTCCCTGAACCGCACTTGGAGTGTGCCCTTCCTGGAGCGGCGCATGCCTGTGTCCTGCAAACCGAATTGTCCCCGTGCGAGCATCACACGGCCCTGGCCTAACTGGGGAGCACTCCGGTGTCAACTTCCTGACCTCCCCCTGTATAAGCCCTACACTAAACTGTGGCTGGCGGGTCTTGGCTCCCCGCCCCCTTGGTTCTGATGAACACGGTTGTGCGTCTTGACCGTCCCTAGGCTTGACCTTGGTCCCCTGGCCCTGGTTCGACTCAGTTTTCCCCCGCCATTCCGGGCATTCCCGCTTAAAATGTCCCATGGCTCCACATTTGAAGCAGCCTGCTGGCTTTCGGTTGCCGTTTGATGATGGCGATGAAGGTCTCCGAGAGAGGGTCCGCCCTCGGATTTCCTTCTCCAACTCCTCAAGGCGCTGACGCATCTCCTTGTCAGGATTAGGAGCTTCAACCTGAACTACCTGCCTCACATCCCTCATGGGCTTGGATGACTTCATCTGCCGTGAATGTTGATAGTACTGCATTCGGTCGACTGCTTCCTCAGCTGACTTGGGCTGGCTGTCCATGGCATATAGTCCTGCGTCTCTGTCCTCAGCACCGAAGCACAGCCGGGGGATGGCATACACATGAAAATCCGGCACAGACGGGAAAGCCTGGGTAGCCAGGGTAAGCACCCTGTCAGCCCAATGTCGCAATGACTCGCCCACATCCTGTGATGCTGACTGAAAGTTCAAATGATGCGTGAAACCTGGTGCAGATGACCCAAAACGTTTCTCAAACCGCCCAATGATGTCGGCCAAAGAGAGACTGTGGTCTGTTTCCATCAACAGGGTGTAGTAGTCGCTTGCTGTCCCCTCCAATGAAAAGCAAAACTGATCGTGTTGTTCCATCTCAGTCCACTGTTGCCTGTGGGTCAGGCGAATAAACTTGTGAAGGAAGGACTTCCAGCTAGAATTTCCATTGTACCGCAAATCCTTGTACTGGGGTACGTTTCTACTGAAGCCCACCGACTGCTCCCCCACACAAGAGTACTGGGGGACCTGGTACATGGTGCGAGATGCTGGAGCTAGTCCCTGGGCATAATGCCCAGAGAATGGTGTGTCGTTCTGGTTCACCTAACTGGGGTTGAATGTGCGCTACGCTACCCCCCTCATCCCCCAACCCACAAGCCGTGATGCCAGGGTAGGTGAAGGGCCCCTGCTGTTGATAGGGAGGAGTCATCATGGTAGGGTAGGGCATATGTGTGCTAGCGTAACCGCCAGGCATGGGAGGTATCAAAGGCTGGGTGTGGGTGGGGGGGGGGGGGGCATTCCCCCCAACCCAAGGGTCTTGCACATAGGATGGGTAGGCATGAGAGACTGGGGACCCTGTAAGCAGATCATAGCCCTGGCTGGGCTGTGGGGACTGGTAATTCCCGTAGGTAATCCCTGGCTCCGAAAATGGGGCAACTGGGGAATACGGTCCAGGAGTGGGGTGCTGCAAGCGTGAACCCAAGCCCATCTGGGGCAAACCCTGACTAAGCTGGCCTAGGGCCTGATCATCAACCCATGAATGAGGGTGTGGGGCTGAGCTCCTTGACACTGGAGTGTAGGAATGCAGAGAAGGGGTATGATATTCCGGGAGGCTCCCAGAGCTGGGTACATGACCACCCCCCTTCACTGAAGTAGGCCTCACTGGGACCTTAGGAATAACTGAACCCCCACCAGGAGACAAAAATCCTCCTCCCACCTATCCCAATCATTAAACCCTGGGGTGTCATGTCCAGACCCTTTCTTGGGCGGATCTAATCCCATTAAATTCCCTGGGAAGTCACACCTACGTTGCATATCCCAATCTAAGATATATCCTTCATCAGGGCCAAACTGCGTGCCAGGAAATCGGTCACCTTCCCTGGAGCCAAACTGCATGCCACTAAACCTGTCATCCTCTCTAGAGCCAAACTGCGTGTCACTAAGCCCGTCATCCTCTCTAGAACCAAACTACATGCCACTAAACCTGTCACCCTCTCTAGAGCCAAACTGCGTGCCACGAAGCCCGTCACCCTCTCTAGAGCCAAACTGCGTGCCACTAAACCTGTCGCCCTCTCTAGAGCCAAACTGCGTGCCTACTAAGCCTGTCACCCTCTCTAGAACCAAACTGCGTGCCACTAAGCCTGTCACCCTTTCTAGAGCCAAACTGCGTGCCACTAAGCCTGTCACCCTCTCTAGAGTCAAACTGCGTGCCACTAAGCCTGTCACCCTAGAGCCAAACTGCGTGCCACTAAACCTGTCGCCCTCTCTAGAGCCAAACTGCATGCCACTAAGTCTGTCACCCTCTCTAGAACCAAACTACATGCCACTAAACCTGTCACCCTCTCTACAGCCAAACTGCGTGCCACTAAGCCCGTCACCCTCTCTAGAGCCAAACTGCGTGCCACTAAGCCTGTCACCCTCTCTAGAGCCAAACTGCGTGCCACTAAACCTGTCGCCCTCTCTAGAGCCAAACTGCGTGCCACTAAACCTGTCACCCTCTCTAGAGCCAAACTGCGTGCCACTAAGCCTGTCACCCTCTCTAGAACCAAACTGCGTGCCACTAAACCTGTCGCCCTCTCTAGAGCCAATCTGCGTGCCACTAAGCCTCACTTCCCCACCTGTGGCATCCCTTAACCTACCTCCCCCTCCCTTAAACAGGAAGCCAAGGACGGCGTGAAATAACGTTCGTCACCGCCTGGGGATACCTGGGAGTACGCGGGTACATTCCGCGTGACCACAAGTGTTTCCGGGTGAAGGCGCAAGCCCAACCCACGTAGACATATCCATCTCACAAGTAAATAATCCACAAAAAATGCAATCAAGGAATGTCTAAATTGATTCAGTAATTAATAAAAATCCCTGTTAATCACTAAAATCGAAATCTATTCCCAAGGAGAAAAAAGAAAATTCCCAATCTGACACTACCCGCCAATATGACGACCTAACAACGTACTTGGGGAAAGCAAAAAAAAAAAAATGCAATAACCCACCCAGGTAAGTCCGCGGCCTCGAGCTGGGTGCCAATAAAGTATCTATAGTATTTATTACAGTGTATGTACATAAAACATGGGTCCCGCGGACTTAACTGCTCTGCTTGCTGCTGATCTCTAACTTCGGGTAGGTCTTGTTGTACGTCTGGCATGTACCATAACCGCGGGAAATCACCTCGTGCTGCCGGATGTTGATCCTCTGCAATCCGGGGATAAACATGTCGTACTGGGGAAGACTCCCCAGATACTACAGTACGTTTCTCAAAATGGCAGTTAGAGTCTTGTAAAATAAGCGACCCAGATACAGCGAACATAGAGAACTTTATTAAGGTATGAGGAAGTAAGTAGCTTATAATTAATGTGAAATTTTAATTGACAGATCCGAAATCTTCCACACTAGTCTGAATTTCACTGCTGTCATAGGCGAGAAACGACTCCGTGACCTGGACCGGTAAATGTCCTAGTAAATAAAAACAAGTGAAATCGAGAGAACGATGACGTATATCTTTGTTATTTTAAAAACCTGTGACTTGAAATTTGGCATGCAAGTATTTGAAACATTAATCTATGCAATGAGACCGGCAAATTACGCATAACATACCTAATTTAAGATTTTTTAGGCATTTGAAGCGAGTGGTTAGTTTTTTTTATCTGGGTCAGAGTTAGACCCCTTTCTATATCTATGGTATCACAAGGTTCGGGCCCAAAACGGGCTTAGCCCCTGTGCTACCGACAGCTGATCAAATGTCACGCTTCGCGGAACTCTTGTAGGAACATGGCATTCTAAGTCTGAAAAAGTGTAAGCTCATTCCCTACCAAATACCTCTTTTTTCACTGTAAAATGAAATTATGTGTTGAACATTAGAATTTAGCTTAGATATTCAGAACAGGAAATTTTTGTCTAGATTCCATAGCCCTTGGGAGTAGCGATACTTTTTCACTAGTACTCAGGTGACCAACAAGGCCCATGGGCCTCTTGTTTTCACTGTAAAATAAAAATATGCGTTGAAATAAATAAGTTTTACAAACTTTGTTTCCTTTTCCTGATCTGTATCAGAGAACCCAGTGAGTACAAAGACTGAAGGCAAGATTCCATTCACGGACCTGGTACCAGCTCCAGTATTGAAGAATAGAGAAAAGTCCTCCCTAACTAACAGTAGGTATAACCTCTCCCTCCAGAATTTTATGTTAAACGGTGTTAGAATGGCAATGCTGGTGTTTTCATCTTATTCCTGAACGTGTATTGGTGAAAGTGGGGGTTACAAACCAGAGGAACGCTCACCAAAGTACATGTAGTGCAATGTTCCCTATTTAAAACACTTTATTTCTATGTAACATTGTGGCCACATGGATCATGATATAAACAAATGGAAACCTTGTGCCAAGTTTGGGTGCAATTGGTCAAATGACTCCAACATACACTCCCGTGTTGACAAAACATAAAATCTTTTAACTTTAAACCAAAACCCATCCCCTTGTTGTGGTATTTTAAGTTCGATCATCACACCAGCGATATGAATTCCGCCACGGTATGTAAAAAGTCCATATCATGTTTATACCCCCCCCCCCCCCCCCCCCCGTTCATTGTCGGGACCTCTTGCTCACATATCCTTACTCTGCAAGTATCCATATTAGTGAAAAATTCTCGAAAGAGACGTTAAGCAAGATACAATCAATCCTTACCCTGCAAAATTCAGGTAAATTGTGTGTGGTGCTTTTTTTGGTTGCTAGTTTTATGTTCCGTCGAGAATTTTTCACCCATGAGACGTCAACAGCTGTAGATGAAGTACACAAATTTAGACCTATGTATAGCGCCATGTATGTGGCCGCGACAACACAGGTTCGAATTCTGGTCACGGCACCACTGCAACAAGGAGAAAATGCAATGAACAAGGCCGGGATTCGAACCCGGGCCCCATGAATTTCTAGTCAGGTGCTCTACCAACTGAGCTATATGCCACCAGCAATCGAACCCTGTTGTAACATTTTAAATCTTTTATATAAGAACAATTTTATTCCAGTTTTTATCTTTCATGCATGTACTAAGCATATTTGACATGAATCATCAGTTCGATCTATGTACCGTTGTAAAATTTAAATAAATGTTTGTTTATCACTAAGGATGTACATAAATATAATTATGCAAAGTGGTTAAATCATCTAAGAGAAAAGAGAAAATGAATTGCTGCAAAGTTCACAGAGAAAACAAGACTTTCAATTTCATCACGCAATACATATGGGACGTACTTTTTTTTTCTTACAGACAAGATATTCCTGATATTACCCATCTTAATATTTACAAGTAACTAACCGAAGTAGTAAATCATATCACGCTGTTCACTCTTATTGATTTTTTCTTTGTCTTTCAGAGACCGTTAAAGCAAAACCTTCCTTTAGGTCTGTGCAAGGAAAGAATGTCACATTCAATATTGAAAAAGTACCCGTCAACTCTTATACGCCAGAAAACAGAAGATTCCTCAATACCAAGACAAAGAAAGTAAAGAAGACAGGCAAAAAAGTGGTTCCGAAAAGGACTGCAATTGTGAAAAAATAACAAAATACACATCATCAAAAACCACGAGAATGGAGGTACCCATGGGTTACATACAATGTCTTGGGCAAATGAAACTACAATATCTTAATCCAGATGTTGCCACTTTGTTTTTACATACTTTGTATTTATTGATTGTAAGTTTATTAGGTTTATATAGCAATTATTTTATATTTTAAGCCAAGTTCGCGATACTTCAGCCATGCTGGCTTTGGAAGTTGAGTGTTCTCTTTCCCGACACTTGCTATAAACAAACTCTTTCCAAACCATAAAATGAAACCAAATTTGAATACAATATACCATTTGGAATGTAATTTAATTCTAATATTCCTCAACGAAGTCCAAAACAATGGGGGATTTGTATATAGTTATACATTTCAACCCTTTTAAAAGCATAGAAAATCTACCTTTATTTCAGGAATTTTATATTTGTACTTTAATACTATAACCAAACTAAACCAAATATATTTTGTTTGTATCAAGTATCTTTTAGAATCCGGTTTGTGGTGGCTGGTTAATAGCCTGCTTTTTTTTCTTCTATCATAACTATTCCATGATGACAGTCTTTTTGTGTCATAAGGGTTATGATCTCTCGGACACGGGACAAAATTTTACATCTCATTTGAAAAATCGATATAATACAGCAATATGTCAAAGTCACTGAACGGAGATCTGCTGACAAACATTGGCAACTTTGTTTTCAAAACAATTTTATTCCACTTTAAATATCATTTATCATCACACTAACAAATGTAACAATAGGCCTGAAGGCCTTAACAGTCATCCGAGTAATATCTCTTTAAATAGACAACTCAATAAAACAAGGCGTTTTATATTTTTCTAAAAATGCAAATAAATTGTCCTTGGTTTCCACATTTTATACACAAAATTCCATGCGTAAAGAAGCATTCTAAAAACTTCATGCACTGTATATATTTTCACTGTAAATTGAACCTCATTCACTTTTAATTATTCATTGTAAGTTTTTAATTGTACATTGATCTTACTCTATTCAGGCTACACTATATCATTCATTTACCAACATATTTTAAACATTGCTGTCCATGCCATCCAATTGTAATTTATTTACTGACAAAGATATAATTTTAAATTCTCAAGGACCCCATTGGAAATAAGCAATAATATTTTTGCTTTAATGGGTTATCCTAGGTAGACTGTGATATAAGTACATAATGCAGCAGTGATAATATCTTGTGTGTGATGACAATACTGTGATAAAATGACTGTGATAACATCGGGTATGCTAAGTTTTATACAATTAACATGTGTATTTATTTATCTATATTTTGATGATGTTTTATACAAAATGATTGTTCTGCCTGAATAAAACTACTACTACTACTATACCATTACTGCTACCTGAATCCTCAGTAACTACACGTCATAGAACGGCGTGAATTCCACAATTGTGGTAGTATTTTTCATGCTCTTCATAACCATAGACATAGAAGTTTAAGTAAAAGATAAAGATGACTTTCAAAACACGAATATTATCACTCTTTAGATTTGCCCTAGAGTCTCAATCCCTGTTGCTTTGATCCCAATCTCTTGAGCTCCAGGGCACCCTTAACCCCAAAATTGTTCCATGTCAAAATCAAAATAAAAAATGACCATGCGTTTTCAGAGAAGTTGAATATGTTCACAATTTTAACAGATCATGGACAACTACTAATCGCAATAGGTCATCTCAAGTGACCTAAAAAGTTTATCAAATGAAATGTGGATATCTAAAATAGCCAAGCATCATGGCGTGTTGTTTGACATTAGAATCCTCCTTTTCCTTTCAGCTTCCATTGTTTTTGCTTTTTCCCACATACTCTGTGTTGGAGAGGTTTCTAGGGCACTCAGCGATAACAACCTGTCATTGAAAAGCAAAGATGTCTACATACAACCCTCTCACCTACAGCGACTATTCTTGATACTTAGTAACTTGGCAAACAAAAATTGTACGTTTCAGAAACGTCAGTACAAAATGAAAATACAAGGTAAACTGCAACTAATTTATAAACTTGATTACAAACCTGACTAAATTCAGCAAGGTATGGAAATCGTCCACTGTCATAGACTTGTGGTCCTCTTTCCTCATCTCCACAAAATCATCCTGGATTGCCTGAAACGTAGTCACAGCGTGAACATTAAATGTCCGTTTTTACCTCGTAATTGTCAACATTGTAACGGTACCCGTTATATTTCCTAATAGCATACTCCTAATCTTAATCTCTTTTGTACAAGAGTTTTTTAAACAGAAAATTACTGCACCACAATGCTTACAGAGCTCAATGTTACCTTCCAGATAGGACCTACACATCTTACTTACCTTTTGCATATCATCACTAATTGTGTATTCCTGAAGTTTGCAAATGGTCAGGAAACTTCTCACGTGACCCAGAAATTCTGGGGTCAGAACCACATCAAGCTGTGAGAAGTGTCTCTGAAGATTTTCCACTACACAGGCTGGGTTCAAGGGCACCAAGCAATCACTCTGCAATAATCCAAAAATTTACGATAGGTTTCAAACAACCATTTTGAAGAAAGCTTAATCGTAGTATTATTTTATTCCTTATACTTGGACTATCAAAAGTGCTTTGTTGATTAACGTTAACATGCAAGAAATAATAGTATGATGGAATGATGGAAAAGGGTAACATTATATGTCCAGCAGGTGACAGCATAAAAATGGCAAGGTTTCATTATAATGAAATATTGACCATTGTCTCTCGCCATAGTTCCACTTCATTTTCACTTATTCATAGCAGGCTTTTGCTGGTCTTCCACTGAATTCATAACCTTATATCATTTAGGGCCCAAATAAAAATATTGTTTGTTTCCCCTCACCCGTCCAAGTCCGAGAAAGTCACACCGATCCAAAAGGGTTTATTTTGTCATTCTAGCGATTTTTTTTTTTTGAATTTCCGAATGATGTGCTTCATGACGTTTTGGTATCAAGCTTTGTTAATGGTCATGGGCATTTCATACCAAATAACATTTTGAAGGCTAAAAAATCTTTTTACCTGTCTACTGACCTTCTGAATTTTAGGGTCGGGAAAGGGGAAACAAGCAAATTTTGAAAAAATGGCCTAGAATGAGAAGAAATTTAGCTCCCAGAACTATCCAATTCACAGAACATACTTACAGGCAGGATGGACTTCGCTTCCGATAAGATGAACACACATACATTGGACAGGAAATCTTGTTTATGAAAGCGAAAATCATATTCCACCTTCTGCCAACTAATCAGGTTTCCTAGAGCCGTCATATTCTTCACACCTGAAATCATAAACATTTTCAGCAACCTTCAATTGTACAACTTTGTCTTTACTTACTGTCTATATTGTACCCCCTCCCCTTCTTGCTTGTAAAATGTTTAACATTATCATTTCCTGCCAAGCCTATAACCTCTCTTTTAAAGCAGAACTCTTATTATTTCGATCCATAATTGGAAACACTGACATAATTCTAAAATGGATTTTCATTTCCTACGATATTTCGTCCGAGTTCTAAATACACTCTAAACTGATGCATAAAACACATGTATTATAGAAATACCTATAAACAGCTAACTGACCTGTGGCTTCCAGCTGCCCCGGCTGAAGCTGCGTTTCATCAATGACCAGTGACGTGTCAGCTGACAGTTGTAGCAGACCACTCCGCAGTCGGTTAGCAGTGTAATCTTTTTCTGGACTCAGCCTTAGGTTATTCATGTTCTCAATGGACAGCGGGAAAAAATGACACTGTATAATAAAAGCCCACTAAGCAAAAACTTTGTAAAGTTCAATCTAATTAATACAAGAGGCCCATGGGCCACATCGCTCACCTGAGTCACCTTGGCCCATATCTGAAGATTTTCCATATATATTTGCATGTAAAACCTTAGTCCCTAGTATGGCCCAAACTACCCTTTGCAAACTTGAATCTACACTATGTCAGAAAGCTTTCATGTAAATGTCAACTTCTTTGGCCCAATGGTTCTTGAGAAGATTTTTAAAGCATTTTCCTATATTTGAATGTATAACTTTGACCCCCCCCCCCCCCCCCCCCCCCACTTGTGGCCCCATCCTAACCCCCCGGGGGCCATGATTTGAACAAACTTGAATCTGCACTATGTCAGAAAGTTTTCTTGTAAATATCAGCTTTTCTGACTCAGTGGTTATTGAGAAAAAGATTTTAACTATATATTTGTATGTAAAACTTTGATCCCCCCTTGTGGCCCCATCCAACCCTCGGGGCCCATGATTTGAACAAACTTGAATCTGCATTATGTCAGAAAGTTTTCATGTAAAAATCAGCTTTTCTGGCTTAGTGGTTCTTGAGAAGAAGATTTTTAAAGTTTTTCCCTATATATTTGTATGTAAAACTTTGATCCCCCCTTGTGGCCCCATCCTACCACCGGGGGCCATGATTTGAACAAACTTATATCTGCAATATGTCAGGAAGCTTTCATGTAAATTTCAGCTCTTCTGGCCCACTGGTTCTTGAGAAGATTTTTAAATGACCCCACCCTATTTTTGCATTTTTGTGATTATCTCCCCTTTGAAAGGGACATGGCCCTTCATTTGAACAAACTTGAAAGCCCTTCACCTTCATGCTTTTAGCCATGTTTGGTTGAAATTGGCCCAGTGGTTCATGAGAAGAAGATGAAAATGTGAAAAGTTTACAGACAGACGGACAGACAGACAGATGGACGCCGGACAAAATGTGATCAGAAAAGCTCACTTGAACCTTCGGTTCAGGTGAGCTAATTAAAACCGATTTAAAATATCTCTTCACATGTTAGTAGACAGCTGCTTAAATGTGAAAGATTAATAAAATGTGAGGACATTTTTCCCCAATGGATCACAAGGTAGGCCTGTAAATTTAAAATGTTCAGTGGCCTGCATTCAAATGACTTGTTCTATAGAGACACAATAACTATGCAATCAAGTTTTGAATTCTTTTTCATCAACTTGTAGTTTTCATGAAAATTAAATGCTTAAAACTAGAGTAATTGAATTTCCATTTAATATCCTAAATTTCATCAGAATCACAGGATTTTGCTTCATTTTCAAAATGGACACCCCCCTCCTCCCCCTCAGCAGACTGTCTTTGGCAGCTGGACTAGTGAGAACTATACAGGACTGGGAAAATGTTCCGGTCACTATAGTCATTAGTCCTTTGGACTACCATGCTAATGCTAAAAAGGTTAGTCTTAGTGACATTGCTCTCAAAATAAAAAGGAGAGAGAGTTAATGATGACATCATCAATTTCTACTTGTCAAATCAATAGATACCTTGGTTGTTAGTGCCTCCATAAAAGTGTGAATTAGTTGTCCATACTCATTTGTTGGGGGGCAGTGAGTGAGATTCAAACTGAACTTGCCCAACGGCATTACATCAGCTCTTCCATACCTGAACAAAGACAGCAAATACCGGTATACAGTAAAACATGGTGATAGAAAACCTTCAGGGCCACCAAACAAGCGGCCTATGTCAGGAAGCTTTCATGAAAATGTAAATATCTCTGACCCAATGGTTCTTGAAAAGAAGATTTTCCCTATATATTTGTAAGCAAAACTTTGATCCCCTATTGTAGCCCCATCCTACCCACAGGGGCCATGATTTTGGCCTTGAATCTGCACTATGTCAAGAAACTTTTATGTAAATTTGTACTTTCCTGGCCCAGTGGTTCTTCAGAAGATTTTCCCTATATATTCGCATGTAAAACTTGATCCCCTATTGTAGCCCCAACCTACCCCCCAGGGGTCATGGCTTTAACAAACTTGAATTTGCACTGTCAGGAATCTTTCTTGTAAATTTCTGCTCTTCTGGCCCACTGGTTCTTGAGAAGATTTTTAAATGACCCCACTCTATTTTTGCATTTTTGTGATGATCTCTCCTTTGAAGGGAGCATGGCCTTTCATTTGAACAAACTTGAAAGCCTTTCACCCAAAGATGCTTTTTGCCAAGTTGAAATTGGCCCAGTGGTTCTGGAGAAGAAGTTGAATACGCAAAAAGCTTACAGATGGACGAGTGATCAGAAAAGCTTACTTAGCTCAGGTGAGCTAAAAACAGTTCATCATAACAAAGAAAGCATTTACCAGTATACAGTAAAACACCGATAGGGAACCTACTGGGCCAGCGATAAACAGTTCCCCATAACCAAACTTCATTATACAGTAAACCATGATTATAGCGAACCTCCAGGACCAGCGAAAAAACAATTCCTTAAAACCAAACTTTGTTATACAGTAAAACATGGTTATAGGGAACCTCCGGGGCCAGCGAAAAACACTTCCGTCATAACGAAACTTCATTATATCCAATAAAATTTTCGCTATTTTTTTTTCATTGGGGAATATATATCACTTTGCAATAAGTATGAATTTGTTTTAAGTGTGTTCATCATCAACATGTTTTACTGTATCACAAAATCAGGTAAAGTTAATTTCTGAGTGTGTCTCCACAAACATGTCTAGAATATGGTGATGTACAGAAGAAATAAAATTATCACAGTCTTACACGGAAGAAATCAAGTGACACAGGAAGTATTCAGCTGCCAGAGAATCTCCCAGCATCACCTGTTCCAGAGCTGACAGGATCTGACGTCGTAATGAGGAGATTTCCGCCCTCAGAGATTTCACATCTACAACAGATGTAAACACAGCTAATAAACAAATTAAATTTGAAAACCAACATTTGCATATTATCCTCCCCATTATATTTTTAAGACATAAATTCATCATCTTCTACCTGTATCTATTTTTTCTTTTTCTGCGGGTACATGCGGATTATTGTGTTTCAGTTTGTGATGAATAATAGCGTGAAGCCTCGGCACCAGGGAAGGAGGTGGAGCGTGAGCACTTCTCTCCTCCATCGGTTCTTCATAACCTTCTATACTGTTCTGTAAGCCATCCAACCTGTTAAACCAAGTGATTCCCGTTAACAACCAATACCTGTACACCTCTACACTCATTATGATAGTAGACATGCACCAATTCTTCAAAATCCAGAATATCCTGTACCTGTTTTCGTCGTAGACATGAGCCAATGAAGGATCAACAGACAGAACTCCAATAAATTCGATCATATCAGTGACCGCAAAACCATCCATATCCTCGTAAACCTGTAAAGTATCACCAATATACTAGTATGTTTTCAATCAATTCTACTAAGAGCTGTTATCAGAGTTACAGAATTAACTGTGTGGGGGTCAAGTACCATTTCTTTTTTATGCATACCTGGGGGTAATTCAAATTTTATATAGATGATTGCCATCGCTGTAGTGTTCCAAAGTAAAATTGTGCATGGTTGGTATTAAAAATGCTTAAAACTCAATCTTCACGAAAATTCAGTGGTCCAAAGACCGAGGCCAGTGAATTTTACGATTGGGTCAGTGAAAATAAAAAATCAGGAAGTCCTATAGGCTTGTAGACTTTTTGTAAGTCACATTAAATATGTGTTGGATTTAGATATTCTAAACGTCTTATTTGCTTAAATTTACTGTCAAAATAAAAATAAATCAATAAATAGCTCATAAAGTAAGTGTTTGAACATCGTGGTTTGTTTATTTCTTATGGTAACTGTACTTGTAATTGTCAAGATAACTTGTACGTTGATCATGTGAATATTCAACGAACAACTTGTTGAAACAACAAAAATGGCCGCGTTCTGTATCACACTGCACACCGGTAATTGCTGCTTTATTACAATGTCCAATTAGATGAACTTCGTCAATTGCAGTTATCTCTGATTTTATGCAATTTCTATAGCTTATAGAATTAACCGTTTACTTTTGATGTTGGTAGAGAAGGCTGCTTCTTAAGGTGCACTTGGCTGTTATCATGTTTGTGAAAAATACATGAATTTGTAGTCTTGTTGTTTGCGGGCGAAGAGAAAGAGAGAAAACAACAGTGTTTTTCTGGTATCGATAAAAAGGATGTCTTAGGGTGGATATGAATATGAGTAACAACCATAGTTTCAGTAAATTAATTGTACAGTTTTACAATGCATTCCATAATGTATGTGATAAACATGTACTATAAAAATTTGGGGGGCCAGTAAATTTCACTGTGGGCCAGTAAATTCAGACAGTTCACTGGTCCGACTGGCCAGCAAATTTTAAATGTTTTCGTGAAGACTGAAAACTTAATGTAGGCATTTACTATCACTCTTCTCATGTCACTGAAAGGCAAACTAAGCTGTAACTGCCAGTAAAAAATAGCATGTTTGTGACTATATATTACATCTTTTCTGGATGAATCTGGAACAATTAACCTGTTATATCATTAAAATGCTGATTTCTGAATTATTTTCTTTCTGACTTTATTTGCCATTTGTAGTTATAATATGCATTGACCCCAAAGGTGGGACCCCAGAGGTCACCAGTTCTGAATGTAGTCACCGTCTTTGTGTGATTTTTGTGAATATGCTGGGAAGATGCAGACCCAAAGTTAAACACTTTTCTGATTCTCCACAATAAGGACACATATTTGCACGATTCTAACTTTCTAACAGTTTTTAAGTTAAAATTATGAAACAACACTCAAAGTTGATTTATTTATCAATTCATTCTTACAACTCAAAACACCCTCCATCCAAAAGAATGCAAAGTCTTTAGCAAGGAATTTTACGGCTATAATTTCTTCCATCTGACAGAAAACATTAACAATTGACCTAATCTATAGGAAGCCAGACTCTGTACCAATAGAGAGCAATGGTGGCATTTCCGTATGAGTGAAAGATTCTCGAGTGGGACATTAAACAATACACAACCAATCAATAGGTGGTTTGATATGGTCAGAAAATGAAATATGTAGGTGGTGGTGGTTGGAAAGAAAATAAAATCATGATTGGTGAGTATAGAAAACATCTGCCCCCTCTTTCCTCCCCATTTAAGGAGGTACTCTACATCGTGATAATGGCTGACTTTTTTTTAAAACATGGTGGAAAATATAAATATCAGCAATATTTGTCTATTCATTTAAAAAATTCTCGCCTAGCTGAGTTGGTTAGCACGTTGACTGCTGAACTGTAGATCGCGTGTTCGAGTCCAGCAGGGGTTTTAAATTTTTCTCAGATTGCTTTCAACTAAAACTATTTTTTGACTAAATAAAGTAAATTTGAAAGTTTTCAGTTTCAAAATATTGTTGTACATATCCCCCACTTTTCATCCATATCAAATTCCTCTGGTGTAGCTTACCTCCTTAATTCTGGAACAACTCTAATGCACATACTTTACAAACTTTAGCAATTTAGAAGCTCCTCAAAATAAAGAAAGGTTACCTTTACTAAACATGGCAGTCCTTTCTCTCCAGGCAAGGGAAAGTTTAGATCAGGGTTATTGCAAGGTATTGATCCTAAAAAGACACATTTTACTTTACAAATGTGAAGTACATGATATAATATTCTCGATCAATAGGAGACACACGTTTATAAATACATCAACAAACACAACAGTTTATGATTTAAATAGAGTATTTTCGCTTGCAGTGAGTTTGGCACTGCAATACCACATGCTCATGTCAAAAACTGCCTACCAATGTAAGAAATTATTTTCACCAAACACAATCAATTTTACCTTCCAGCACATCTCTTCGAGGTCGTTTGTTGTCCTCTATCTTGCTGTCCATCTCTTCCTCCATGCGAGTGTCCAGCGGAGCTTCATTATCCTCCTCCAATCCTCGTTTTGACCTGCTAGGGGTCACTGAGGAGGATGGAAAACCTTTCTTACCAGTCTTGTCTGAATAACCATTACAGAGTTAAGGAATAAAACACACTGATGTGATACCTGCATTCCCTGCACTTCAAAAACTCAATCTTCTACTCGTCTCTCAAAAATATATACTGACAATTAGATTACTTCGTTGGTGTTAACATTATAACTTAAGGATATTACTTTGACATTATAGGGATATTACTTGACATTATAAGGATATTCATTTGAAATTATAACTATTGACTTGACATTGTAACTATTGACTTGACATTGTAACTATAGTGTGATTTGACTTTATAAGGATATTGACTTGAAATTATAAGGATATTGACTTGACATTATAACTATACTCATTAGAAATTATAAGAATATTGACTTGACATTATAAGGATAGTGACTTGACATTATAACTATTGACTTGAAATTATAAGGACATTACTTGACATTATAAGGATATTGACTTGCTATTATATTTAAAAGGATATTGACTTAACATTATAAGGATATTGACTTGACATTACAAGGATATTGACTTGACATTATAACTATACTGACTTGACATTATAACTATTGACTTGACATTATAAGGATATTGACTTGACATTATAAGGATATTGACTTGACATTATAACTATACTGATTTGACATTATAAGGATATTGACTTGACATTATAAGGATATTGACTTGACATTATAACTATACTGATTTGACATTATAAGGATATTGACTTGACATTATAACGATTGACTTGACATTATAACTATACTGATTTGACTTTATAAGGATATTAACTTGACATTATAAGGATATTGACTTGACATTATAAGGATATTGATTTGACATTATAAGGATATTGACTTGACATTATAACTATACTGATTTGACATTATAAGGATATTGACTTGACCCAGTCCGTCTCTCCCGGAATGGGCACACAGTACAGTGTCTGTCTCTCCATTGTCACATTTCTTTCAGATTCTGTGTTGATTTCTTGATTTTTCTACAATAACAAAATATCTGTATAATATAAGCAGTCCACAGAAATGCATGGTATGATGGTAAGTCTACATGTATACCTCATTTACAGAAATTAGGGAAAGGATGTTTAAAACCATAAATGTCCATTGTTTTTCATGCCCATGACGAATCTTTGTAGAAGTGCTAAACATCTCATCTCATACAACGAGTCTGTTGCATTTGCTTTTATCTTCATATTTTTCTCTACATAATTTCTAAATGTAAAATCTGCATCCCGATTTTGCCTAACCTCTCTGGGGAAAAAAAAATATATGAAAAAGACACAACAGCTACATCACACAAGTGTGATAAACACAAAGCCTGCTTGAAGTAAACAAGACTTCTTTTTGTAGCAAACAGATATTGGAAGAGGATATTCAAAGTTTTATTGACCTTTCAATCATCTAATCCCAATGCAAATGTTACATTAATATAAATATATTCAGAAAAAAAAAAATAATCTGCAGTAAAATCACACCTTTGAATTAATTTGAGTCATCTAGATATAATTAGCAGATTTTATATTGAATCAGACTAATTATCTTTGAGTATTAATTATCAGAATGAATAACAAGACAGGGTACAAACAGAGCATTCCGCTATGTCCTTGTACAGTCCCGACTTCATCGAGGTTGTCTTTGTGGCGACATCAGACACTTCGTACTCGCCCATGTAGAACTCGGGGTCGTACATGTCCTGAATCATACACCTGTATCGCACCAGAGAATTCGGGACCAGGCAGTGGAGAGGGGTATCATTGAGACTGGGAACCTGAAAATCATGTCAACATCCTAGTAAAGGTCACAGCATAATAATGAACAAAAATAATCAGAACAAACATCTAACTCAACTCCAAACTCAATACAGTAAAACTCTGATATAGCGAATTTCTGCGGACATTCTATAAAAATTCGTTATAAGCGTAATTCGCTGTACGTTTATAGCGAATTCATAATTCAAATATAACGAATTCATTATAAAACTGATTTGTTCTACATGTATATCAGTTGTACAAAAAAGCGGCAATCGATATTCTTGCGTTTGTATTGTCTCTAAGAGAACTTAAGCCTATATATTTTCAAGAAGAAATATTTTTACACCAAAAATATACACATTATTTATATATAATAATTTATCTTGATTGATTATTAAGTCACTAAAGAACATGTCGAGAGAAAAATGTTAACAAAAGTATGCGCAATACATACATGTACAAACAGTCTATTGCAGTTGTCATTTACTTGTTCTTTTACACAAATAAAGGAGTGTACGATAAAATAAATGCAATCAAATTTCAAATTTGATTAACAAGAATAGTAAACAATACCGACAATATATTTGCTAAACATATGTGTAAGTATTGTTTTGCGTTAACAACCTTTTTTGAAAAAATACAAACAGAAATTTCGTAATAAGTGTGGATCCTTTATGGCAATGGAAAACCATTTTTAAAAATCGCATGTTTAAAATGAAAAAAAGATATTCGTTATAAAAGGTGATTTTTACGTTCATTTTTAATTCAAAGGGAATAGGAATTTACTTCGTTATATCCGTAAATTCGTTATATCCGTGTTCGTTATAAACGCAGATTTTTATACAGAATATATAAAGAATTTGCCAGGGAAATTGTTTTCACTTCACTATAGCTGTAATTTCGCTATATCCGTGTTCGCTATATTCGAGTTTTACTGTATACCAAAGAAATATTCTATTTTACATTAACAACCTTCTAAATGGCCTGTGACTCTCATAGCTCTATAGCTTGTGATAAGAGGCGATGATGAAACTGCAAAAACACAGGCCTGGGTATCGTTTGGAAAATTTCGATATGATACGTGTTGCAATACAGAGTGACAATATGCAATACGCATTGACGATATAATATAAGTACATTTACACTTAATTTTGAGAATTAAAAAATAACAAAAATATAGCTTCACTTATTCTTTTTGTTTCATTTGCATATATAGTGTTAGCTTGAATTAATCTATCATAAAAGACAATTGTGCATGAAATTATTATCTATTTGCTTTTATCAATATTGTTAACATATTTTTCTCTTCATGAAATCAAGGGCATCCACATTCTCTGGCTTTAAACAAACCCTAGTTGCTGATACAATATCTCTCGCTCTAAGTCTTAAGGCAGCAGAGGAAATTATTTTCAGGATGAATATTCACAAATGAATTATAACTTCATTTATTTGTTCATATATTTCTTCATACAAATGCGACTGCAGATCACGTTCAACTCTGATCATTACATACATCATTCATCGATAGATTTCTCTCTGACAGTTAGCTTCATGATGTCATTGCAAATGTGTTGTTAAATTACTTGTACCACCAGAGCTTACGACCTCTGTTCCACAAACGTTACACTTTGGGTTTTTTAAGCTACAGATATGTAATATTTGAAAACTGAGACCACTGTATTGTCACCACGCGCACACTTTTGACACATGTTTGTGTTGTATGCAGTCATGGAGCAAATGACATTTAGATAGTTTGTTCGTATATTTTCAATTTATTTGTTAACTCGTTCATGAAATCTCGCTGCAAGATATGTTAATAACCACTTTTAATATATTAAACGATATGCGACTCGCTGTATCGGTTATCGTATAGCTCAAAAATACCGAGGTATGTTGATAATCGATATATTGATCCAGTCCTACACCGGCAATGGTGATGTCTCCATATCAGTGAAAGATTCTCTAGAGGGACATTAAACAATATTCTATAATCAATCATATTTCAATTCAATTCAAATATATATCAATGTGGAGAAGATCTACTTTGCTTTCCTAAAATATGTCTATAGAGGTTGTATTCTGGTGAGGGGACCAAAACAGATTATTTTCATTTATTTTTATGACCCCCCTCCTCCTCCATCTCTAAAATACCTTACACCACAGCAGATAGTCTTCAAACTTTCAAATCATGTGATCTTACCCAAAGTCGCGCTGTCTCTGATTCCGTCTTGCTGAGGAAATATTCCCTAACCTTCTCTGAACTAGCTGGTCCATGTTTATCTGTAACAGAAATGCATAATTAGTAAATACGCTGTATAGGGGCTGCAACTGCGGGTCGTGTTGTTCGAGTCAAATTCGGTTCCATTTTTAGACAGGGTCATCTGACCCCATCTATTAGTTTACTGTCAGTCGAGGCCTCAAAACGAAGCCATGCCGAGAACACATGAATTGAATCTACGTGGAAGAAAAGAGTGCATAAATTGCGCTGATCATTTTGTACACAGATTTGAAAAATATAAGATCAATATTTTGAAAAAAAACAACTTTATTTTTCATTGATGAATTTGAATTATCTTTCAAACAGAAACGATTGTTGTTTCCATGAGCAAATATTCTTACTTTGTTTACATCCGGTCTTTTTTATGGAAGAAACTGAGAATATGCGAATGTATCCGGAGTTTGTCGTGTTGTTTATTCTATGCATGCAAAAAATAGTTTTAATGCAAGACTAATAGAATCCTTCATTAGTACGAGTGTGGGATAGGAAAATTCCACCGAGGGGGCAAGATTCGAAGTCTAGGACGAGGCTTTCCCCGAGTCCTAGACAGCGAATCCAGGGGTCAACATTTACACTTGTCCGCTACCAGTGGAAAAACATTTCGGACAAGTGAATATTGATGGGCACTTGTCCGATTGGACAAATGCTTTTTTATGTAAAGAAGTCTCCAAACAATTTTGTGAAAAGTTTATCAGTAGTTGAGAGTCAGAAGTACATGTGTAATGCATGAAAATGAACTTCGATCATAATTCACTCTATTTAAATTCATATATTTATGCCATTTTATGGTATCACAGAGTTCGAGCCCAAACGGGCTTAGCCCCTGTGGAAAAACTTATTCTCATCAAGTCATAATCCTAAAAAAATTCACTATAACTTGTATAAGATATGTCACTAATAAATCATTTCTAACTTCTGTCAATCTGTGCCAGTGGTCAGACATTGGTATTTTACATAACATTCATAAACAACGGCATTTTACAACATAGTGGGTCTACCATAAATACTCTGTACGATCCCTAATGGGTTTGTGGTCCAATCCTCGACACCAGGCATGGTTTTCTTTCACGTTCTTTGTTTACAATGGTGAATTATGGCGGGAATAATTGATCACGTGGAATCTGGACATGTCGTTCCATTAATATTCGTATAGATTCATGAATGAGATTTCCCACAATGTATTTAATTCTCAAAGGCGGTTGATTAATACATGTACTCATAAATAAAATGAATTACAAACCACACCCTCTCTCCTCCTTACATATATACATAAATTGGTTTCAATAAATCTATTCTATTCTATATATAAAGCGCGAAATGGTCTGTTATATACCGGCATGAAATGAAATAGGCCACATTATAAATGCCCAAGGATAATTCACAACTTAAAAGCGTTGCCGGAAAGAATAAAATGACTTTTGTCATTTAAACGGAAAACTGATAAACTCAGAGTTGATAACAGGCCAACACAAGACTTTGTTTGTACTCTGTATCAAAGCAAACATTTGTTAGAGAGATATTTACTTTTTGGACGATATTAGGTCTAGTTGGAGGTTGATAGCAAGTGAAATGTTTGATACCTTATTTATAGATTAAGATCTAGAAGACCTACAGTCTCCGTCGATGGATGCTGTCTGTAAAAGGCAAGACCGATCTTAAGTTAATTGCACAATAAATAGTATACATTGAAATCCCCTGTAACAAACAGCTAGTCAGTTGCATATCAAAATGACATGAAAATGTACATCACGTCAAATGCATAATTATATACATTTTGTACATGTTATATATACATATGTTGAATCATTTGAAACTTAGCACAAAGCTATATCAATGAATGATATTCAAGCACTTTAATCACAATTTTATAAAAAGTGATTCCCCGAACCTAATTATTCATATTTAATAAATGAGAAAAATATTAAGTTTAAAAACAAATTATTTATATTATTGTAATAGAGTGAATTTTACATGTTTTTAATACTTTATTTCAGGGATTTTATTTTTTGAAAATAAATTGCTTTAATTCAATTTCTTTACAGAGTTTTGAAATTTGATATGAGAATAAAGTTTTATCTAATTGAAATCATTATTATAACTATGACTTGTGTTTGTCTTGTTATTTCATTACTTATTAAATTTTACTGCTTACTATGCAGAACAGGTTTTTCTTTAGGATAATTGTTACTATTTATAGATCACTCTAGCTTGGTCACATGGTTTTTAGGAGGGAAATTTCTTTTGAGGACAGGTATTCTTGTTTTCATGCTTAAGTGGCACAGAAGGGTTGTTCGATAAAAGTTTCATATAGTAGTTTGTTCTTTACTAGTGGATTGATTTATTGGATGCAGATTTATTGTATTTGAGCAGGTTAGTATTAAAGTTAGGATGCACTATTTCTTTATTTTCACTACTTTATCTTGTCTGAGTGAATGTTTGAATGATAGACAATATGAGGAGTGAATGATCTTTGCAAGTTTGCACGAATGCTGTAAATAATTGATATATAATTAAATAAGATTCAAATTAATGTGTTTAACTTTTAAAGGAGAGAATGAATGTATTACACTTTATAAATACGTAAGAGTAAATATTCATTCATGCAATAAATTATAACTCTACAGTAAATACCTATTTTATTATAGTTAGAACATCAACACATTCTATAAAGTAGGAGGATTTCTTAATGTTTGCACTGACCTTTGCACCTCATGGGAGGTAAGGTTAATTGTAGAGATGTTTTACTATAAATTCAGTATTTCACAAGCAAATTGTTAAAGCATTTATAGTCAGTTTTCGTTTTGTTCAATTCATGTACTTTAGCAGTTTAGCATGAATTATCTATTGTTTAGAATTTATTCAGTTTGTGTATATCATAAACTCTTTACTATGATAAGCTTATTCATGCTAAGCTTAGGGAAAGATTATTGATTCAAGAAATTATTGTAATTCATAATTTCTATGTATTTTAACCTCTCTTTTAATATTTTGATAAGGACCTTGATTGTAAAACTTCTTATGCAGAGTTATTGTTATTGTATTCATTTTCAGGGTCATGCAACAATCATCACCACAATAAAGATAAAACCCACGAAACCGGAGTTATTATTATTACACCCAGTGTAAAGTGTAAAGTCAAAAGTTTTAGTTGACTTTTATATTGCTTAAAGAGTCTAAATACATTGTAGTATAACTTACCAAAGTTATGGACTTTAGGCTTGATATTTATCAAATGCAAAGTGTACTATAAATCAAAGCTTCTTTGGTGCAACTGCAATAAAAGTTAAACATGCACTTTGTTAGAAATTAGCAATATAATTTTAAAGAGCACCAATTGCGATGCTATTGCTTCCATAACAACAAAGAAAAACCCAACATACCCTGATGGCGAAATAGCTTCAACTATAACTAAAACTCAAACGTCTGAACACATCAAACCCACTGGACAATATGAAAAATCCAACCCTGGTCTAAAGTCACATGACTATAAAAGGCGTCAAACGCTCACCATCCGGGTTTCCGGAATATCTGAATCATCCGATGAATCAACTATACTGAAAAACTTCTTAAAGTTACATCATCCGCGGGAGTTCCACTTGCACCCACCGATATTGTTACGTCCCACCGCGTTGGCGATCCTCGGAAACAAAGGAATTCACCGAGACAAATTATTGTCAGACTTCGCACTACTGATGTGAAGTTTTCATTGATGAAGGACGCAAAGAAGCTGCGTAAGCAAACTGAAACTAGGCACATCGCAATTAATGAAGATCTGACCAAATATCGTGATCGTCTTCTCTACCTGTGTAGGCAGGTCTGTCGAGAACACAAGTTAAAGCAGGCATGGTCATCAAATGGAAAGATCAACGTCCGTGACAATGGGGATAGGACTTACGCGGTCCGGAAGGAGTCGGACCTGATCCCCTTTGGTCACGTGATGAAAGAGCTAGAGTGGCTCTACATAGACTACTGTTGTTATTCATACATCGTGCACTGCCTAGTATGCATAATGCTCTATTCATACCAGCTGATAATGTCTGACAACTCATGTTCTTTGTTAATTCATCTATACAAACATTTATAATAACTATATTATATTGTCATTGCATCTAGCGATAAATACCTATATCCCATTGGTTAGTGTTAATTAGCGTAAACACCTTACCAGTATCTTTCACCCTTTCCACAATATTTTGCACCCATATCATTAGGAATGATCCCAATTTCCGTTTTCCTATGTACATATTTGTTGTTTATTTGCATTTTCTCTTATTTTTTTGACAGAGATGTTCATAGCATGTTTTTACCACACGCAGATCAAATGTCCCTATTAACGGTTACCACCATTTCCTTCATTCCCATACCCCACCTGACATCTGAAATCTATCATAATCCAGGTCTAACCTGATCAATGGGTGTAGACGTACATACCCCACCTGACCCCACCTGACATCTGAAATCTATCATAATCCAGGTATAACCTGATCAATGGGTGTAGACGTACATACCCCACCTGACCCCACCTGACATCTGAAATCTATCATAATCCAGGTCTAACCTGATCAATGGGTGTAGACGTACATACCCCACCTGACCCCAAGGTATACACCTGAAATCTATCATAATCCAGGTATAACCTGATCAATGGGTGTAGACGTACATACCCCACCTGACCCCACCTGACATCTGAAATCTATCATAATCCAGGTCTAACCTGATCAATGGGTGTAGACGTACATACCCCACCTGACCCCAAGGTATACATCTGAAATCTATCATAATCCAGGTATAACCTGATCAATGGGTGTAGACGTACATACCCCACCTGACCCCACGGTATACATCTGAAATCTATCATAATCCAGGTATAACCTGATCAATGGGTGTAGACGTACATACCCCACCTGACCCCACGGTATACATCTGAAATCTATCATAATCCAGGTATAACCTGATCAATGGGTGTAGACGTACATACCCCACCTGACCCCAAGGTATACATCTGAAATCTATCATAATCCAGGTATAACCTGATCAATGGGTGTAGACACCTCTACGTTTCGGGCCAGCGTGGGTGTATTTTATCGTATTGCTATACTTCCAAAATCTTTATTAAACTTGTTTGATTTTGTTAGTATCAATTTAGTCTTACAATACGGAATAAACTGTCTAACAGTTGTCATATTCATTCTTATAAACAGTGAACTTGGCACATCTAACGTCCATTACGATGAAAATTCACTTAACTGTTTCCTTTTTAACAAAACAATTACATCAGATAATGCATGTTTTCGTATTTCTGCAAGACTTCCAAATTTCTGGTATTTTTTACTTCTCCGATCAGGTGACATCGAAACTAATCCAGCACCTACCTCCCTGCAATCTGTCACATGTTCATTATCTAATACATCAACAGACACACCAAACAATCATTTGACCCGAATAGATTCACTTTCGCAAAACACCGAACTGATCTTGAATTGACCACGGTCAAGTGTGTTTGGTCAAACTTATTTGTATGGAACCTTTTATCGACCGCCTAACTCGCCCGTATCTTTATGGAATGACATTGAATACTCTATAGATTTGGCTTTTAACACCAAAATTAGCAAAATCATAATCATGGGCGATTTTAACGCAAATTTACTGACCAATAATAATCAATCCGATCAACTTACCAGTATGATAAACATGTACAATATGACCCAATTAATCGACGAACCAACACATTTCACGGAAGACTCTTCTACCCTTCTAGATGTCATTATAGTTAGTGATGATAGTATTCTAGAAAAGTTTATCTTGGTGGTTGTTTTCTTGATCAGAATATTCGTTATCATTGTCCTGTTTATGCCCTGATCAGCCAGTATAATCAAGTCTGTCATCTTTTAAACGTGAAATATGGTTAATCAGCCAAGGAAATTACGATGTATATAGAGAAAGCCTAAATTTAGTTGATTGGGAAGAATTATTAGCCGATACTAATATCGACACTAATGTAAAAAGATTTAACGAAACCATTATCAAACATGCAAAAATCAATATTCGTAATAAAATGGTGACAATAAAAAAATCAGATCCCCCCTGGTTAAATAACACAATTAGAACACTCATTCGTAGTAAATGGTCAGAATTTAAGAAAATTAGAAATCATTGTATTTGCAACGTGCGTAAAGCTCGCGACGACTATTACAAAAAGGTTTCAAACAATATATCTGAGTGTAATGATTTTAAAAAAGTGGTGGAATATGGTGAATAAGATATCAAACACTCAAACCAGTCATGACTTACCTCCCTTAGAAGTTAATGGTAATGTTTACGAAAACAATTTTGACAAAGCAACGACGTTTAAGAACTTTTTTTTAACAAACCAATCAAAAATTGATGACTTAGAAGTGACTCTTCCAAATAAATTGTTTTCTAAAGTGTTTGATAACAAAGAATCTACTACTGTTACTACGATTTACATTTCAAAAAGTGATATTCGACGTGATCACTGGAGGTCAAAGTGCAGTCCGATTAAAATCAGACCCTATACTCATTATCAAAGTGCAGTCTGATTAAAATCAGACCCTATACTCATTATGATATCGTTGATATGATAATGAGTATGGGGTCTGATTTTCACTCAGACTGGGTCAAAGTGATATCGGTAACAGCAGTTACGGACGTCCAAAAAAAACAACAACAAAAACCGGATGACATTAACTCGGCTTAAAGTCATTATCGTTGATTTTGTGATCATTAATAATTATTCTCTCGTTCTTTATGTTTTCATTGATGTGTCATTGGATATAGAAATATAATATACAGCATTTTTTTTATACATTGATCCCTAATTGAAGAAATCCACTGTACAAAAATACGGGGTCATGAGAGAAGTACCTATATTCAGATTTCCTTAAGCTATACCGCTCATCGGTTATAAATACAAAATATTTACAAATATATACAAATAAGACAGTAGAGGGTGAGTAGACATACAGATACAATTTTGAGGATATAAAATCAATGCATTTCAACATACATATAACAATACACGTGAATAATATGTCGTAGGAAGTACAAGTAGGCCTAAGGTGCAAAAAACGATGTCCGTTACAACTGATAAGAAAACCTAGATTTATACACAGGTCATTGTTATAGCACCCTGCTGTGGATGGTCCCGCTAACCCAACAAATATTTTTTTATTTTAAAAAAAGTTATTGAATGGCAAAGTATGACCAAACTGCAGAGTGAAGTTTATAAAGCCACGTGGTAACGTTACATTTTTTTTTAAAAATGTATCAGAAAGGGTATGTTGTCGGTTAATTTGTGTAAAATTCTTGACAAGCAATAAGATAACAACAAAAAATGGTGCTTGAATTGTTCAATTATGAAAACCTTAAATTGTGTACATGTGAGGATGGGTGTATGTGTGTAGTTTTCATCCGCTCAAACTGTCTCAGTTCCCCATTTCTTAAATCGTGCAGTGGGTAGGTCGCTAAATAATAAAGTGAGGAATTGAATATTGGAATCGTTAAACTGACTTTTATTACAAGACACAAAAATACAGAATTGATGTGTACAAAGAAGTTGCTATAAATTAATGATCTGATGAAAATTATCCATAAATTATAAGGCGTCATTGGAAGAAAGAGAGGCCAAACATGAAGCAGAACAGGCTCGACAAAATGAGGAGTTGGATGCTGAATTTCTATTACTGGAACAGGAACGTAAGTTCGCAGTTGCCGAGGCTGGAGTCAAAGCGCTTGAAAATACTGGAATGTATTGCAGACATGTTTCCCCGGAACCGTCACTGCTGGGAGCACCTGTTGATAGAAGACAACTTACAACAAAGTATGTTTACGAAAGCTGTCCTGAGAATAGTGTGATGAATGCTGAAGTGCGTGAAAATTCAGAGACTGAATACCCTACAAGACATTTTGATCTAAATATACAAAATAGTTCCCTGAATCCTAATGCTGCTCCCTTTAAAACAGCCCATACTCGTAATGACAGTGTTGTTGGAGATCTTACCAAGTTCTTGATGAAGAAAGACCTTTTGTTGATCAGATTTTACAAATTCGCAGATCGACCTGAAGTCTTTGCAACTTGGAAAACAAGTTTTCTAAGTGTTACTCGAGAATTAGGAGTTACGCCCTTTGAGGAAATCGACCTATTGTTAAAGTACCTGGGACCGGAGTCTAGCAGTTTGCGTCAATCATTCGTTCTGCAAATGCTGCATACCAACAGAAAGGCTTCAAGCGGATCTGGGAGCAACTAGATGAACGCTATGGGTCACCAGAGCTTGTAGAATCAGCGCTTAAGTCCAAACTTGACCATTTTCCACGTTTTAAATTTATGAGTAATAAGTGATTTTTCTAAATCAGGAATTTTCTGTGTAGGAATTTATTTGTGATTTATATTCAATTTCAGTCTTTTACCTCTTGTGAAGACATAACCATAATAAAGTATTTAATTACTACTTGGCTTCGAGGTTATCTTCCCACCCTGCAGTACACCAGTCTGGGACTGAAGCTTCATAGACGTCAATGGCGCCGATAAATGCAGTCCTAAATACAAGATATAAAATTAGCCATAGCTCATTCAATTCTCCTTCAATATGAATGTCACTTCGGATATATGTATTTACAGGCATGAATTATCATCCTAGAGGTGTTTTTTGATAATACATTGGTGTTTTCGGTACTTTTTTGGTGTTTTCGGGAATTACCTGGTGTTTACGGTGTTTCCGGTAATTCCACGGACCCTGTTAGCGCTGTTTCATGGCGGCTTCACCTCTGATTGTTTAACCCGATTTCTTTTTAATTACAAAAGTATCTGTTTTAAGATTTGCTGAGCTCCTGCAGACAAACTTGGTTGATAGAGAGACGGAGATATTTCCCATAAAAACTTGCATTTTAAACATATTTTTAGACAATAGTTTTATGCATTGTGTTCCACAATGCGTGACCGTAACGCGACCTTTTCTGGTTCAAATGAACTTTCTTCTGTTCCCAATTGTATTATCAAGTCTTTCTATGAATTTTCGTGCTCTGGTAGATACGACTTGATTTCCTTCTCTCTGATTGTATTGATAATTCGACCTGTTAATTTTCGTACAAAAGATATAGAACTATATTTAGTTGCCGTCTGATTTGACTTTCCTTCGTCTCTAATTGTATTTGTAGGTCACTCTATCAAATTTCATGCATGTCAAGATATTCAATAGCTGTATGATGTGTCTTGCAAAACCAATAGATCTGCCTTTGGCAGGTCGTACTAAACATTCTCGTGAAAGAAGCACAAAGGCAGGACGAAAGTTTGTTAGACACATCAACACAGTTTGTGTTGGGCGGTTGAGATGTGAACGAGAGGGTAAGCCAGATCGGGCACGTAAGGCAGACTATAACAACCTGGTTCTGCTGGCTGACATAAACATTACATCACAGGGGGGTTCCTCTCAGGTCTGCAATCACGGTGACCAACACAAACCATCTAGGGATTCCTCATGGCACACCTCCAAAGCCAAAGCGAGACATTTTAACATCTGCTTACTAAATCCCTGGTCAGTGTGTAACAAGACCACTAGCCTAGATGACTTCATCAATGAGCAGGACTCAGACATTATGTGTCTCACAGAGACTTGGCTCACAGGTTCAGACAGACAATCCTATCATCAGTGCACTTCTACCCCCTGGTTACAGCATCAAACACAATCCTCGCATATCCCGTGGTGGAGGAACAGGCGCATTCATAGGTCTAACCTCAATGTTAAACCTACATCAGACACTTATTCTATGGAGTCATTTGAGGTATTGGACTGTAGTGTGAATGCTACTCAGATACTACGTTTATGTGTTGTATATCGTCCACCCCCTTCTAGAGGCAACAACTACACAGTGAAGCAGTTTTTCAGCAAGTTCTCTGCTTACCTTGAACAATTGGTTTCATGCACTACCTCTACTTATCGTGGGTGATTTCAACTTCCACATTGATAATTCCAGTGATGCTGATGCTGCTGCATTTCTCTCTCTGGTGACATCCTGTGGCTTCCAGCAACACCCATCGTGGCAGTCACACACAGGACCTTGTTCTATCCAGGTCAGTGGACTCTCTTGTGCTTACCACCCTTGTTGAGGACCATGGCTTCCCGGATCATTTCCTGTTTTTGTGAATCTCTCGATTTCCAAATCCCAGCTTCCTAAATAGCCAGTGACTTATCGAAAGGTCAAGGCCATTGGCCCCCGTGCTCTCAGTCAAGTTTTCACCAGCTCCACTCTGTGTTCATCAGCGGCAATCGAGATGTCACTCACTGACTTCACAGAACTCTACAGCAGTGAACTCTCTTCCATTATGGGCTCGCTCGCACCACTTATAACTCGCACGATCACCATCAGACCAGAATGTGAGTGGTACAACAGCTCTATCAGAGAGGCGAAGCTGAGGCGCAGACAAGCTGAGAGACTGTGGCGCAAATCGGGACTCATGGTACACAGAGAGATTAACATTCAGTGCAGGGAAGAGGTGAATACACTCATTGATGCGGCTAAGCCCCAGCATTACAGGACTTTGGTGCTTGATAACAAAGGTGACAATAAGCAGCATTTCAGAGTGGTCAACATGTTGCTTGGTAGGAACTCCACCTCTCCACTGCCTGCCGACAAATTACCATCAGATCTGGCTGACATGTTCAGTGACTTTTTTGTGCAGAAAATTACACGAATTCGCAGCTCCATTACATGTGACAATCACAATCCACTTGTTGGCCCACCAGCACTCAACGATGAAACTAAACTTAGTCATTTCCAACATGTTGCTGTGGATGAAGTCACAAAGTTGATTAGGTCATCTGTCAACAAGACCCTATTCCTACATCTCTTGTGAAGCAAGAAGTCACAGTTCTTGCTCCCGTCATCAATTCTATCATAAATGAATCACTTGAAAGTGGTTCCTTCCCAACATCTTTCAAAGAAGCTATTGTGACACCACTTCTGAAAAAGGCTTCACTGGACCCTGACATACCAAAGAACTACCGGCCAGTGTCTAATCCTGCATATCTATCCAAGTTGATTGAGAAGGTTGTAGCAGCACATATACAAACCTACCTCAGTGAGAACAATCTACTGGAGCCATTCCAAAGTGCTTACCGTCAGGGACATATTACTGAGACGGCACTTCTGCGAGTTCACAACGATGTGGTTTTTGTCATTGGAGAGCAGAAGGCTGTCTTGTTAGTACAATTGGACGTATCAACTGCCTTTGACACTGTAGATAATTTACGCTTGCTGCAAATACTCAAGGACCTTGGAATTAAGAACACTGTGCTCACGTGGTTTGCGTCCTATCTTACCAATAGGACCCAGATTGTTAAAGTGAAGGGAGCGAAGTCTGGTGCCACTGAGTTAGGCTGCAGTGTCCCCCAGGGATCGGTCCTCAGGCCTGTTCTGTTCAACATCTACACAACATCCCTGGGGGCCCTTCTCAGAAAGAACAATGTCTTGTACCACAGGTATGCTGACGATAATGAACTGTATATCAGCTTTAAAGTCCAACAGTCCGCTCTTGTAGTCATTCAGATGGAGTCTTGCTTGAAGTCAGTTCAAACCTGGATGGCTCAGCATCACCTCAAGATCAACACAGACAAGACTGATGTGCTAGTGATATCCTCCAAACAAATGACCTCTAAGCTGCACATACCATCACTGCAATTAGGAGACGACTCCATCACTCCTGTTACTAAGGCCAAGGGCGTTGGTGTAACCATTGACTCTCACATGACCATCGAGACACATATATCATCAGTGTGCATAGGTGCCTTCATCCACCTTAAGAACCTGAGCCAGCGGAGGATATATCTGGACAGGGAATCGCTGGAATGTGTTGTCCATGCCTTCATAACAATAAAGCTGGACTACTGCAACTCTCTTTACTACGGCTTACCATCAAAGCAGATCCAGCGGCTCCAATCCATCCAAATCGCTGCAGCCAGAGTCATCTCAGGCACCCGCAAATACGACAGCATTACACCAGTATTACGCTCCCTCCATCGGCTTCCAATTTTAAAAAAGTTATTCCATCAGCAGAGAGTCATCTTTAAGACATTTGTGTTAGTGTACAAAACAGTCAACATCATGGCTCCATCCTATCTGCAGGAACTCATAACACCCTATGCTCCCTCCAGAACTCTGCGGTCCAGTGATCAGAGCCTACTACAAGTGCCATTTACCACCTCATCTGTTATTAAAACGAGCTTTTAGTGTGGCTGGCCCTAAACTGTGTAATGCTCTACCATATGATATCAGAACTGCTGCTAGTCTCTATCTTTAAATCCAAACTAAAGACTCATCTGTTTACAATTTATTATAACTAGTCTGTGCAGATGAAATCTAAGTCAAGATTACTATGTTATGCAATCATATCGGACTCCTTATCTTCACCTACTACTCATTTGTTCTTATACAACCTGTTATACTTATTTTATTGTTATTTAAATAGGGTTTAGAGCAATATGGATTTTACGCTTTACAAAATGAATTTATTATTATTATGAATGAAACTGATTATTGTTCATAAATGAAACGTTGTTGATATATCTATATATCGAGTTGAAGACCACAGCAAGATATTTTTTCTTCTTATGTTTTGATTAAACTCTTTTTCATAAGAATATAAAAACAGGTCAGCTAACAAAGCAGCACATTTCATGCCCATGGGAATTCCAACAGACTGTTGGATTGATTTATTGCTGTTTTTCCACCACACTCAACAATTTTTCAGTTATCTGGTGGCGCCAGTATTTAATTAGTGGAAGAGAGAACCCAGATACAATGTACCTGGGAAGAGACCACCCACCATCCGCTAGTAAACTGGGAAACTATCTCACTTACGGCGCGAGTGGGATTCGAATCCGCGCCGAGTAGAGGTGAGAGGCCGTGTAATTTTGAGTGCGATGCTCTAATCACTCGACCACGGAGGCCCTGTTGGAAAACCTGATCACCAAAGACTACGAAGATATTGTCAATGACGAATTCCAGTAAATGTTTATTTGAAATTCAGATTACTTGTGCGTGGATTCAGAGTGGTGTTTAAAGTAATTTTTTAATGACTGATCACTAGATACGAATAATTCCTTTTTCCATTTTTGTTCAAGAAGCAACTATCTATGATATCAAAATGTCTTTAATTGATCTTGAGGAATGGTCATGTAAAGTGTTAAAAGTCGTATGTTTTGATGTTGTTAATTTGAGAAGTTTTGTATTTCAAATTTACTAAAACGTCTTTAGAATTCATTTTAGAATCCCCATTTGATTGACACCACTTCTGGCATATATTGTTGCAGAGTTTCTTCATCACAGCTGTTAATATTTCCGTGAGGAGCAAAGATAGGCGTTTACAATTGAGAGAACATTTATTCGATCCAGCAATGTATCTCTTTTTGTAATGGTTTTCATAAAGTTTAGAAATGTAGTATAGGAACGGTAACTCATATTCATCCATTCCATTGTCTGTAATATTAAATATGTTTAAATTGAAGCATGGTTTTGAAGAATTTCATCATTTGAAAAGACGGTTAGAGTAAAAGTGCAATTACCAAATGTGAAATTAATTAAGTTTGTTTGAAATACAGTTGCAATAATGAACTTACAAACAAAAATAATGTTGTTTCAAGCTTTGTCAGCTGGAACAAAACATATTCCTCATGTAACCTATCTACCTCTTTGATCGCTTCCGGTTTACTGAACACTAAGGATAGATGGTAATTACTTTGGTTTTGATGTGTCTATTACGGGATTTTGATATTCCTCTTATACTTTTAATCCATTCTAATAAGGTATAAAGTTCTTCCTTTTAATATTTAGCCCATTGATTGGCATAAACTTCGACTTAATTCATACGTTTCATATCTTGCTAGTTTTTATATATACAATCATATCTTCTTTATTTGAACAAACAAAAATCATATAAGAATACATATAACAGAGTTTTTATTGTAAAAATTCAAATTTCACGAATTTGTAACAAGGAAATATGAATTACATATAAAGGAAAATAACTGTACAAGTCTTTTGGAGTATACACGGGTATGCTTTATTGCATTAGTACCATTCAAAACGGTTTAAAGCAGGGCAACTTCAAAACATAATGGCGAAGCCCAGCTTCTTGAGAGATATAGTGTTGTGGTAGGCGTTTCAAGACTTGGGTGGATTGAATGCTGATATGTCAGCTAGGAATCATCCATTTTTTCTTGAGAAAACTTGTGCAGTTTTACATTCAGAGCCTCAAGAATAGGTCTGATAGGCGTGACAATTGTTTTCCCAGCCGATATGCCACCCACAACCATACCAATACAATGTAACTGATGATCTTCGTTTTCTTTCTTTGCTGGATCCAGCTGAAAAACAAGAGCCCCAGAGTCTCCCGGAAGAGCAAATGACGTACCACCTATTCCCTGTATCTCAAGTTGTTTATTGAATATGAATGAGCACTGAGAGGACGGGTTGCCAAGATTAATCGACTCATTGGTCCACCTGACAGCGGTTCCCGCCAAACGAAGCATGCCTCTTGTAAATCCAGTTTTTGCTCCCCATTTGACACAAGGCAACATCAGACGTCCAGCCTCTTCACTATCACGAATATCCGCTGTACTATATTCGGGGAGGTTATCTATGCTATATCCTGCAAAACATAACTGTCTACATTGTAAGACATGGATTTACACTGCGCATGATTTGGTAAAAAGGTTAGGATATGTTTTGTAATTCAATAATACACCAGTTTTATAAGCAATTACACACATCCAGATCTAGAAGATCTCTCTATACACGGGATTCAAGAAGGATGACTTGAAGTCACCTCCCCGATCAGTCAGACAACGTTGATTTTACACATCTCTAAGGTGGCGTAAACAAAAATTTAGTAACACCCGGTTTTCCAACTTTCCTCAAAGCGATCTTTTGTGCATGAAATTAAAGTCGGATATAGGAGTCTGTATTCAAATAAAAATCTAAAAAAAAAAAATAAAAATAAGAAAATAGTGCAAGTAATACTCATTTTAAAATCAAGGATTGAATGTTATTTATAATATATGTTTCAATTATGCTATATAATTTGACTTAGTGTAGGAACACCCCCCCTAGACGGATGTTTTTGTAACATTCCTAAACATAGACCATCTCTGGCACAATATATCCAGTTAAAAAGTAAGTGCATTTAATGTTAAAAAGAGTATTAAGGATAAAAAGATAACTTGCGTCATTAATGACTTCAACAAAAGTCAGCATGAACGCTTTGTTGCTACGTGAAATGATTAGAATTCAAATTTCGTTTCTATGATTCATGAAATCAGATATGAAAAGTGTTGACATGATTTATATGTAGTTTTCGCTCAGTTGAACTCATATGTAAGCATTATTTTTATTTTAGTAGATCATCCGATCTAAGTTACTATAGGGCAATTTTCTCTTTTTATAAGTTTGCAAATGCACATCATGGAATACACCAACACATCAATTTGCTGTTTTTAAATTGTTCCCTGAAAACGAGAAAATAGCTGAAAAAGCATTTCTTTCTTAATAACATTTATCAATAGAATTATGAAATGCATTCAGTATACAAATAAAACTTGCAACTAAAATGTTGAAATTGAAGAAAAAGAAACTATATAACAAAAGCGCAATCTAAATTACTTACTTAGCTCAATTGAACCATTTAAAGTCAGCATTTTGCATATTTTATGGTCGTTACAGTGATACAATTTACAATTACAACTTGCTATTAGGTCTAACGTTGTCTGATGAGTTTCATATCAATTGTTAGGCCGTCCTTTACCTACTGCTTTTGACTCCGAATCACTCCATTTACCTGATCAAGGGTTCACAGCGGGTGTGATTGGTCAACATGGGATACTTATTCTTTCTAGGCACCTTATCCCACCTTTAATGTGTCCAGGGGTCCGTGTTTGCCCAACACTTAATTGTGCCTTCTTTATGAAATATATGAGTTTGATCACTGTTCGTTATCTTCAATTCTCATAAATTTCAGTTTCAGTTCTTTCCCATTGGCGTTTAATTATCTTAGGCAAGCTACTGACCAATAAATTTATGTTACGTAGGTCTCAATAGTATAGTCTTTTTGAAGTCAACATTTTGCTGTCTGGTGTGCTTCGTACGAAATAGTATGCCGTTGGTCTAGTGTAAGTGTTTCCCTACTCTTAATTTTGCATTCAGTGATTGTGATCTTCACCTTTGCATTCATTTCTCTTCTTTTTCTGTTTGACCCTTGATGTCAAGCATTTTCTCTGTACAATGCAATATGAGCTAACAACATAAAAAGCGTTTCTGAAAAAAAAGGCTTGATATGTAACAAATAACCTAAACGCGTCACATTCTTGGTAAAAAAAACAACCCACAACTATCTTGCCTTTAAACAAGAGGTGCTCCTTTGTTAGCTGACATGTTTTTATACTCTTATTAAGCATAGTTTATTTAAAAGTTTTCTCATGAGAAGAAAAAATTTCTTACTTTGGCCTTCAAATCGACATTTCGATATATCGGCGACGTTCTATCTATCAACAATAATCATTTTCATTCATATGTCGATTCAATATATATACCCTGTGAATTTGAGATAAAAGACACAACGGAATCCTCCACCTCTGCTTCGTACTTAGATATTTGGTTGAAAATGGATATTTCTAAGAACTCAACTTTAAGACAAAGGGGATGCTTTCACCTTCTCCGCCGTCAACTATCCATAATTATGTAGCAATATTCCACCTGTATATGATGTGTATATCTCTTAACTGATTCGATACGTAAGAGCTGGTTTAGCATATGATCTGTTTTTAATTCGAGACAGGCTACTGAGAAACAAGTTGATGCTATAGGGGTTTCAACAGTCTCGTTTAAAGTGAGAAATTTGCAAATTCTATGGTCGTTATCATGATCTAGTTTGCCCAAATAACCTATCATTGGGTCAAATGCTGTCTGACGTGTTTCATAGTGATTGTAAGGTCGTTCTCGGCACACTGAGGTTGACTACGGATAACTCCGTTTACCTAATCAAATCATAGGGCTCACGGCGGGTGTGACCGGTCAACAGAAAATGCTTACTCCTCTTAGTCACCTGATCACACCTCTGGTATGTCCAGGGGTCCGTGTTTGCCGAACTCTTTATTTTGTATTCTTTGTGGGAGTTATGAGATGGATCGCTGTTCGTTATGTTCGCCTTTCATACAGGTGATAATGGAATGTTACTACATGAATATGGAGCGTTAATGAATGCAAATCTGAAGTCATCTCGTTTGTCTTGAAATATGGTGTTAGTTTGTCTTTGACATCAATGTTCAACAAATTTCGACTTCACAGGGATATACCGATATGGCATATAAATGAAAATAATTATTGGTGACCGGTATATCTATCAAGCCCAAAGGAAGATAATTTTCTTCTCATGTAGAAACTATTTGAATAAATTCTGCCCTTAATAATAAAAAGGCGAAGATAACGAACAGTGATCAATCTTATAATTCCCACAAGGAATACAAAATAAAAAACCCAGATCAGCTAAAAAAAAAAGGAACGACATTCGTGCCTATGGGAATTCCAACAGACTGTTGGAAAACTTAAACACCAAAGACCAGGTAGATATTGTCAATAAGGAACTCTAGAGTCATTTTAATATGAACTCGAAGAGTGTTCCAAAGTTGTATGTTTTGACGTTATTCATGTAAGCTTCTTTGAAGTGTTTCAGAGAAAATGAAATAGAAAGCATGATGAGTATTGTTTGATATTAAAGCCAACTGAAAACAATTGTTTATTTGACGTCAACACCATTAGTTTGTGCTGAATGGAACTATGGAAATATTTTATAAATCCATGAAACTTGCATCAACTATTGTTATGTTTAGAATATCCTACTGAAGAAAATTGAAAAACCAAGAGGTCATATTCTTTGAATAGTGACAGGAGGTACCCTTCTTGATTTTCATATAACAAAATTGTGGAGATCTATAGATCGATGGAACAAATTCCGAATCATCTTAAAACACACAGTTAAAATCATTTTACATACTTTGAATTGAGAATATGTGCTTCTATGATTTTTTCCTAAGGTTTCAATAGTACTTAAGTGAATAAGCATTAGAAAATCATAAAAACAAAGTTTTCTAACCATTCTCCTTTAAGTTATCTACAGTAAGATCGGCAAATAATCCTCTTTCGGGAACACGGTCTGTTAGTTTAACGAGTGCTGCGTCAATGGTGCAAGCATTGATATCTGACTGAGATGTCGGGAAGCACGATCTTGCATGGGTACCACATACTGTATTGGTATTCAAATAACCATAAGATGGTTGCACAATATCAAACTTAGCTGATGGATCACATTGACCTGACAGATCGAAGAACACGTGTGCACAAGTTATGAATCCTATATCCCCATTTTCCAAGGTGACGAATCCTCCGAGGGTACCTCCATTATTATCATCTGCAATAGAAACAGCTGCATAAGGTTAAGAATAATGATTTCATAAGTCCTTCTATATCTGAATTAGAAATGACTAAAATTAATGTGAGTAACGTTTCGATAAAAAAATGAAGTATAATCTAATTGATTATTATTGGTATTTAATTGATACTAAAATCAGCATGAATTAAATTCTACACAACTTGATATCATCTGCAATGTAGCAATAATAAAAAAAAATCCTGGTTTCAATAATATGATTTACCCTTTTTACTAATGCTTGCACCCATCATTAATGGATTGAGAACGTCTGTTGATCTCTTGAAAAAATCATCAATTCCAAACAAGTGAAAGAAACCTTCTCTAACATCAGTCTTTATTCCTTTGATAATTTTTGGAAATTCTTGTTCGTGAAGCGGTACAACACCTTTACAAGAGCAGTACAACACAATGCAAAGCTCAGGTAGACGTTTCTTTTCTTCTCCAATATCCTTCAAGCGATAAAAAGATGCACTGATACTTTCCAGGTTTGAATGTTCTTTAAAAAGACTTTTTGATATACTCTGAATGCATAATTCTACTTTTGTTGGGAATTCGGAGTTCGAAAATGGATCAGGACTACTGATCAATTCCTCCACTGGCAGAAACTTCCAAAGTTTACAAATGATAGGAAATGTGATTCTCCGATGTTCATATGCATCCTCTTTAATAACACTGAAACCGTCAAGGACTAATACTATAACATCTTTTGTAGATCCGTTTTGCCCAAGGTCTTGTTTTCCAATGTATAACCGAACGACTTTTATGTCCTTGTACTTATCGTTCAGCCATGTATAAAATTCAGGTAATATTTCCTCCTTTTCAAACACAGGTTCTGAAATGACAAATGAACATGTGATTTAGGAATAACATGAAACTCGGATGACAAGGAATGATTATCTACTGTTGAATTGTTACACCCACCGCGAACCATCTCTGTTGATCAGGTAAATGGACCAACCTGTAGGCAAATCTGCATCAAAAGCAATGCCAGACAATTTGTATGAAACACAATTCATTCCACTTATTTTTTTTATTTATACAACGACGAAACTGACGAGGTTATAAATCTAGGCACATGAAGAAACAAGTTCAAGTTTTAGGTAAACCATCTGGTATCTTTCATTATGGAATAGTTGTAGTTATACATACCTGTCTCTAAAGATGTTCCAGGAAGTTTTAATACTGAAAATGTAAGATGATTAAAAATGTTTACAACTCAATCAAAAGGATACTAAAATTGAAGGTATTGTACATTTTGCAAAAACAATCGCATTAGCAATACATAAGAATATGAATATTCATCTGCGAAAATGCATTAGGTAATAGTGATATGTTGAAGCAAGTAGGCAAATAATCATTGCATAGAGTATGTCAAAAGAAAATAGTCACTATAAAGAATGGATTAATAATTCTGAAATGCAATTCCTTAATTGATTATTCTTTTCTGACTATATATATATATATTGTCATTGAGGAAATCTAAATAAACTCTTTTTGATGAAAAGAGTAAAGATAATGAACAGAAATAAATCTCAAATTCTATAAGGAATAAAACAATCAAGAGTAGGACAGACAAGTACTCCTGCAAACACTTGAAGTTCGACCAGTTGACCGATTACACCTCGCATAACACCTATCTTTAGGAAAGGTAAGCATACTGATTTGACAAACGGAGTGTTTCGTTTACCTGATCAAGGTACATGTACATGGCTCATGGCACCAGAATGAAGGGTTTACAGGATATTTCATTTACACTATTGTTAATTTCCACTACCTGAGCTGTACGTAATGACGAATTTTAAATTCATGAAATAAAGATGTACTACAACAAGCCATGAGTATATGTACTTCAGTATCTCGTTGCCATAGAATCTGCTACATGTATATGAAAGATGAAGATCTTTACCTTTTCATGTCAATAAAGATTAATGAGTTATCAAAAATATATATCATGCTTGAATAATATACTCGTCATTATTATTTTGGATAACAGTTCTAGTTGTTCAACTCATGTTATTTTCAATTCTACATTGAAAATGGATATAAACATCAAACTAACAACTAATGTTTATGACAAACAGGATGATTTCAATTTCCCCATCGTCAACGTTCCGTATTTATGTAGCAATATTCAATTATCAAATGTATTTGGTGTGTATATATTTCAACTGACTCGATACACAAGAGCCTGTTATGCGTATGATAAGTTTTTAAGTCAAGGCAGGCTACTGACAAACAAGTCAACATTACAGGGGTTTTAACAGTCTCGTTTAAAGTCAGCTTTTGCAAATTCTATGGTCGTTATAATGATCTACATGTAGTTTGGCAATATACGGTCCCTGAAAAGTTCTATTTTCCCTTTTGAATGGTGAACGCACGGTGAGCGAACGGTAAACACACGGTGAACATAATTTGGTGAACGGTGAGCGCACGATGGTCTATGGTCTATTCATACGGAATATTTCGAATTTCCCCTTTATTGTGTTTATTTTATAATCCTGTATCTGTATGTTCAGTCTCAATAAAGTATAGTACATTTTTGTGCAAGTACTGGATGTATATATTTCTCATGAAATGATCGTAAATTTCACACCAATGCACGCAGCAATCATACACAAAAGAAAATTTCTGATGTACATTGTTTACAGTACTACATGTACAAATACCTTTATATATAGAAAGTAGAAAAAATATATTTTATAATGTTTAGAGTCCATGACATTTTCATCGTAATCTCGGTATACTACATTTTGACTAAAGATAGATTTATTTTCTTAATGCATGTGTATATAAACTAGCGGAAAAAAGAAACTGTGCATTATTTAATATATGAAAAAAATAATAAAAAATAACAATGAACAAATTTTATTTTTTTAATACTGTTAACAAATGTATTCGTTATAACATTTCATAATCCATTAATGTTAACATCGAATAACGTCAATTTCAGCACACTCGAAAGACACTGGTATTCGAACTTGAATTAACAAAGTTAATAACGCGTGTGACCACCATTTGCATTCAAGCATGCTTGACAACGGTGCCTAATTGATGCCACTAAAGTGTTCAGAAATGCTTGAGGAATGTTGTTCCAGATGTTGGTTAAAGCGTGGCCTAAAATCATCCAATGTCACTGGCTGATTTGTTAAACGGCGTAGACGTCGTTCCATTTCATCACAGACGTGCTCAATCGGCTATAAATCGGGGAAACAGCTGGCCAAGGCAAGACATCGATATTCTGTTGAACAAAAATGTCCCTGACTGCACGTGCAACAAGTGGCCTTGCGTTGTCTTGCTACAGAGTGATGTGATTTTGCTGTCTCTGTATGAATGGTATCACATGGCGCTGAATAATTTCATGTCGATAGCGTACACCGGTGATATTTCCATTGACAATTGGTAGAGGGATCCTTCCACGTGCTGTTATTCCACCCCACACCATAGTGCTACCTCCACCGAATTACCGACGTTGCACAACACAAGCGTCCTGGTACCGCTCCCCAACGCGACGATACACTCTACAACGGCCGTCACTGCTATCCAAATGAAATCTGGATTCATCAGTGAACAGAATATTGGCTCAGTCCTGTATTCTGAGTTCTATACCACACTGAGAGCACCGCTGGACGACTTGGTCTGATGTTGTGCTCGCATAGACGATTAAGCACGGTTCTTGGACTGATTGGTCGAAGTCCAGGGATGCTACAAGCAGTCAGACTTGCTGTCTGGAAACGATTTCTCAAGTGCACGTCACACGAGGACGCCCAGAACGTGGTCGACTCCGAGTGTTACCAGATTGTTGGAAATGTCTCCATAATGACTGGATCGTGTTCCGATGAACTCCAAAGTGTCTTGCTACGATACTTTGTGCCATTCCAGCTTGAAATATCCCTTGACATTTTTTATTTTCTTAAAATTCCACCTTTATCGTGGTTATTTAATCTGCGGCACATTTTCACATCTCCTGCAAGGCGCCCGTGGCCACAACAAACCTAGCAGTTGTGTTTATTCGCAAATAACACACACCGTGGAACACGGAGGACACGGTGTATCTCCGTGGATTTTCCACTGTGGTCTTTCCACGGTGAGGTGTATAAAACTCGTGTTGTGTACTGTATAACACAAAAACAACAGGGGATGCTTACTTCTCCTAGGCACCTGATCCCACCTCTAGTATGTCCATGTGTCCGTTTTTGAGAGAGAGAGAGAGAGAGAGAGAGAGAGAGAGAGAGAGAGAGAGAGAGAGAGAGATCATTGCTTTCTCTCTATAGATTTGTGTGAAGTTTAATAATCAATATATTCATGTTCCGCAAACGAAAAACAATAACTATTACACCTGTGATTTTAGAAATTACAACGACTGATCGAACGATTTGGTGGATGATAAAGTAAACTGAAAGTTCTCATCGATAATGTTTCTCTACATACTATTGAAACGGTTGATGCCTGTTTGATTTCTCTAGACTTACATCCTACCGCCGCGGTGGCCGAGATGTTAGAGCGTTCTTCCCGCATGCGGAAGGCCCGGGGTTCGAATCCCGACCGTGACACACCTAAGTCGTTAAACCAGGTAGCGACAGTTGCATCGCGAAACGTTCGGTATCAGGAGTGAATGTCACGGGTCCTCGGAGATGACCCTAAATACGGATGACCCGTGTCACAGTAAGTGTGGCACGCTAAAGAACCTTCACTGCTCAATTACCGTAAGCACCGAGCCCTTCATCGGTCTTGGTGACGTCTCCATATGAATGAAAAATTCTCGAGTGAGACATTAACCAAGATACAATCAATTAATCAAACAATAGACTTACATCTGGCGTGTTGAGAGATCATCTGCATAGAAATATAGTACATACTATTATTTTGTTTATTATATAAATCTTAACAAATGACAGATTTTTTTCTGTAGATGAAAATAAAAATCTCAATACTGTAACAGGGACTGCTTCTTCCCACTGGGCACTTGATCCCACCTCTGGTGTGTCCAGGGGTCCGTGTTTGCCCAACTATCTTATCTGTATTGCTTATGGAATTTGAAATTGATAAATGTTGGTTCTCTTCACCGTTCATAATGTTGAATGCATTATCCGTTTTGTAGAAGTTGTGCCTCATTCAAAAAAGTGTTATAGAAAAGCAAGAAATGATTTATCAACCATCTTCATCAGATCTACCCGGAAACGTGCAATTAAACTTCCAAATCGTTCCGTTTCTTTCCAAGGAAACCTTTCACCGTTCTATTGTGTAATGTTAAAGTATTACTTTCTCTTATACTTAGGTTCATTTAAAAAAAAACTTGACAGGATTGATCAATTTTTTGGCAAAGAATAAATGTAGACTGACTCTTTTGTAATAATGCTCTCCATGCACGATTTGACGGATGATAAAGTAAATTGAAAGTTCATAGCGATGTTGGTTACATACCATTACAACCTATCATTGGGTCAAATGCTGTCTGACGTTCCACACCGATTGTCAGGCCGTTCTTGGCACACTGATTTTGACTACAGATATTTATGTTTACCTAATCAAGATATGGGACTTACGGCGGGTGTGACCGGTCGACAGGGGGTGTTTACTCCTCCTAGGCACCTGATCCCACCTCTGATATATCCAGGGGTTCGTGTTTGCCCATCTTTCTATTTTGTATTGCTTATAGGAGTTATGAGATTGATCACCGTTCGTTATCTACACCTTTTATGATAAATGTTGATGCCTGTTTGATTTTCTAAACTTACTGAGTAAACTTCCACCACTGCATTGACTCAACGTATCTGAAGGGGCTAGAGTACCTGTGTAAAAATACAGTATATATTATTATGTTAATTATTGCTTATTATGTAAATTGTAACATATTTTAGTTGAGGTAATATATACACATAATAATAATAATAAAATCTATATCGCGCAAACAAATAAACTTAAGGCGCTTTACAAGAGTATGTAGATTAAAAAAAACCAACAAGACACAATTAAATGAACTTAAATGGCATAAGATCTTATCTCTGCAAATTCATCAAAATAAAACACTATAATCAATATCAATAGCTAAAGATGTTTTGGATGTTTTTATGTCGAGTACTGTGACAAATATGAGAAATCAACGAAATTAAACACTAAGACAATTTAGAAATTTGCATCAAAACAGTTATTGAAAAAAAACTTGCACTATATTAGAAGCTTAAAAATCAGGGAAAGCAATGTTTAGAACGTGTTTTTTTTTTTTTTTTTTTTTTTTTTTTACATTTACATATTTTATAGGTGTCATCACACACACACACACACACACACACACACACACACACACACACACACACACACATATATATATATACCCCACACCCCCACACCAAGCATTGTTTTCTCTCTATAGATTTGTTTGAAGTTTAATAATCATGATATTCATGTACTGCAAACGAAAATCAATAATTATTACACTTTCTTTCCAACTCCTGTGATTTTAGAATTTACAACGGCTGATTGAACGATTTGGCGGATGATAAAGTAAACTGAAAGTTCTTTTCAATAATGTTTCTCTACATACTATTGAAACTGTTGATGCCTGTTTGTTTTCTTTAGACTTACACCCTAAGAGGTGATCCCATTCATCTGGGGTGTTGAGATTGTCTGCATACATACTATTATTTTGTTTATTATATAAATCTTAACAAATGACAGATTTTTTTCTGTAGATGAAAATAAAAATCTGTAATAGGCGATGCTTGGTTCCCCTGGGCACCTGATCGCACATCTGGTGTGTCCAGGGGTCCGTGTTTGCCCAACTATCTTATCTGTATTGCTTATGGGATTTGAGATTGATAAATGTTGGTTATCTTCACCTTTCATCATGTTCAATGCATTATCCGTTTTGTAGAATCTGTGCCTCATTCAAAAAAGTGTTATAGAAAAGCAAGAAATGATTTATCAACCATCTTCTTCAGATCCACCCGGAAACGTGCAATTAAACTTCCAAATCGTTCCGTTTCTTTCCAAGGAAACCTTTCGCCGTTCTGTTGTGTAATGTTAAAGTATTACTTTCTCTTATACTTAGGTTCATTTAAAAAAAACATGACAGGATTGATCAATTTTTTGGCAAAGAATAAATGTAGACTGACTCTTTTGTAATAACGCTCCCATGCACGATTTGACGGATGATAAAGTAAATTGAAAGTCCATAGCGATGTTGGTTACATACCATTACAACCTATCATAGGGTCAAATGTTTTCTGACGTTCCATACCGATTGTTAGGCCGTTCTTGGCACACTGATTTTGACTACAGATATTTCTGTTTACCTGATCAAGATATGGGGCTTACGGCGGGTTTGACCGGTCGACAGGGGATGCGTACTCCTCCTAGGCACCTGATATCACCTCTGATATATGCAGGGGTCCGTATTTGCGCATCTCGCTATTTTGTATTGCTTATAGGAGTTATTAAAACATTGTTGTGACGTCAGTTCTTTGTCTTGACAGTACTTTATTTTTCATACGGTACTGAACATAGTCCAGTATTATTAAGAGCAGGCCAATATTATTAGAAATATTGGACTGACAGTGAAAACCAGGAATAAAGACCACTCTTCGTTGTGCGAGAAAACATATTTATTATTTATCAAATACAATATTCAAGGCATGAAATATTCCAGTAAATTATACGAAATGAGTGTTTCGTGTATAATCCGATTTTACTGTATATGAAATCGTTTAGGCACCAGTTATAAAGCCATGTGACAATCATTCATATAAATACATGCACATTGAAGTCGCAAATTCACTGTTGCATCCCCGGCAATGATGTTTATTTCTTTTCTCGATCCAAAGGAAACACTTTCATTGAGCTTCACTTTCTTCGGCTCCGGTGGGGACACTGGACGGTTTCTGAATCAAATCCCTTACACTCGTGTAATTGTTCCTCGGAGGTGCGTTTATAGTTGCGAATCGCAGATGACCTGTGACTAGTTTTTTCCCGCTATAAGTTGCTCGTCAACACCCGCAGCATATGGGCGTGTGGCGGCAGTAGCCCGAAGAGAGTGATTTGTAAAAAACTCATCTAATCCTGCCTCTCTACACATTTTGGCCACAATCTGTTACAGTTGATGTACCCCGACTGGGACGTCGTCGTACCATACTTTCCCCTTAGGAGCGATTTTTGGTCTGAGCTATAATGCATTGCATTTTCCACTACTGGGGCTACAAACGATTGAAAAGAAATTTGTATCCAACAAAAATTAAACAAAATAAACACTGTGAAAAAGATTTTTAATATATTTAGGAGAATTTGTAGAAATAATGAATAATCTTACCGCAAACTCATGTACTTTTCAATCATCTGAATCCATTTCTTCAAGGCACCCGGACTGAATGCTAAAGGAGGACTGCGGCTTCTGTTTTTATACCAGTTATAGGCCTACGTGTCAGTATCATATTATTAGGGTTTCCAGAAAGGAACGGGGGAAATCAATGTTTTGTTTTATCTAAAAGATTCTTTCCGAACACCCTTTACGTACCCTCATTCACCCAAAAAAGAAAACCAGTTTTGTTGAGTACAGTCTTCAGACAATAGAAGCATTCGAATCGCTTTCCATGAAGAACAAAACCCTTTTTTGAGGAGTACCGTATTATGACAATTGAAATGATGAGCTAACAGTTTTTTGTGAATTAAAGACAAGATTTGACCTCGTGTGCCATTAAAGTTTATGAATTCCTAATATATTAAATATTAAAAACAAATCAGAAACGAAAGGTGTAAATATATCTGTCTATACCAATGTATATTTGTACGTGGTTTTTTCTTTGTGCGTTCAAATGCAATTGTTTTTAGATAGAACAATGTTTTAAGTAAGATACAAGATCCGATGGTCTATTGTGTCAGATACGGGACTGATCACTCGCCGCTACGCGGCTCGTGCCAGTCCCGTATCTGACATAATAGACCATCGGAATCTTGTATCCCTTACTGAGATTGATCACCGTTCGTTATCTACACATTTTATTGTAAATGTTGATGCCTGTTTGATTTTCTAAACTTACGGCGTAAAACTCCATCACTGCATTGACTTAACGTGTCTTGAGATTCGAAAACACCTGTGTAAAAATACGGTATATTTTATTATGTTAATTATTGCTTATTATGTAAATGCTAACACATTTTAGTTGAGGTAATATATACACATAATAATAATAATAAAATCTATATATCGCAAACAAATAAACTTAAGGCGCTTTACAAGAGTATGAAGATTAAAAAAACCCAACAAGACACAATTAAATGAACTTAAATGGCATAAGATCTTATCTCTGCAAAATTATCAAATTAAAACACTATAATTAGTATCAATAGCTAAAGATTTTTTGGATGTTTCTATTTCGAGCACTATGACAAATATGAGAAATCAACGAAACTAAACATTAAGACAATTTAGAAATTTGCATCAAAACAGTGAATAAAAAACCCGTACTATATTAGAATCTTAAATATCAGGGAAAGCAATGTTAAGAACGTGTTTTTTTTGGTGTTTTTTTTTTTTGTTTTTTACATATTTTATAGGCGTCATCAGACGTTGATGAATCTAACTCACATGAAATAAAAGAAATATCGAAGGTGATTATGCATATCACAGATATAAAAGTGTAACAAAACTAATCAATTCTAGATTGTTCACTGAAATATATATATATATATATATATATATATATATATATATATATATATAACCCCCCTCCACAAACACAATATTGCTTTCTCTCTATAGATTTGTATGAAGTTTAATAATCAATATATTCATGTTCTGCAAACGAAAAACAATAACTATTACACTTTTTTCCAACTTCTGTGATTTTAGAAATTACAACGACTGATCGAAAGATTTGGTGCATGTTAAAGTAAACTGAAAATTCTTTTCGATAATGTTTCTCTATATACTATTGAAACGGTTGATGCCTGTTTCTTTTGTCTAGACTTACATACGATGGGGTGGTGCTCTAAATCTGAAGTGATGTTTATTATATAAATGTTAACAATAGACAATTTTTTTCTGTGGTTGAAAATGAAAATCTGAATACTGTAACAGGGGATGATTCCTCCCCCTGGACACCTGATCGCACATCTGGTGTGTCCAGGGGTCCGTGTTTGCCCAACTATCTTATCTGTATTGCTTATGGGATTTGAGATTGATAAATGTTAGTTATCTTCACCTTTCATCATGTTCAATGCATTATCCGTTTTGTAGAATCTGTGCCTCATTCAAAAAAGTGTTATAGAAAAGCAAGAAATGATTTATCAACCATCTTCTTCAGATCCACCCGGAAACGTGCAATTAAACTTCCAAATCGTTCCATTTCTTTCCAAGGAAACCTTTCGCCGTTCTGTTGTGTAATGTTAAAGTATTACTTTCTCTTATACTTAGGTTCATTTAAAAAAAACTTGACAGGATTGATCAATTTTTTGGCAAAGAATAAATGTAGACTGACTCTTTTGTAATAATGCTCCCATGCACGATTTGACGGATGATAAAGTAAATTGAAAGTCCATAGCGATGTTGGTTACATACCATTACAACCTATCATTGGGTCAAATGCTGTCTGACGTTCCACACCGATTGTCAGGCCGTTCTTGGCACACTGATTTTGACTACAGATATTTCTGTTTACCTAATCAAGATATGGGACTTACGGCGGGTGTGACCGGTCGACAGGGGATGTTTACTCCTCCTAGGCACCTGATCCCACCTCTGATATATCCAGGGGTTCGTGTTTGCCCATCTTTCTATTTTGTATTGCTTATAGGAGTTATGAGATTGATCATCGTTCGTTATCTACACCTTTTATGATAAATGTTGATGCCTGTTTGATTTTCTAAACTTACTGAGTAAACTTCCACCACTGCATTGACTCAACGTATCTGAAGGGGCTAGAGTACCTGTGTAAAAATACAGTATATATTATTATGTTAATTATTGCTTATTATGTAAATTGTAACACATTTTACTTGAGGTAATATATACACATAATAATAATAATAAAATCTATATCGCGCAAACAAATAAACTTAAGGCACTTTACAAGAGTATGAAGATTAAAACAAGAGGCCCAAGGGCCTAGAATCGCTCTTCTGATAAATTGTACAACCCCACCATTTCTATTCTTAGCCTCTTAGTATTCTAACTCTTTAGTTAAATCCTAAGAATTCAAAAAAAGTAGGTCAATGTGACCTACTTTTTGGTTTACACATTTTGAGAAACCAAGAAATATCAACTGACAAAGTTTGATGATTTTAAGCCAATTAGTATCTGAATATTGAAATATAGCTGTCAAATTCCAATCGTAGGTCATGGTGACCTACTTTTTGGTCATCGAACTCCGAACATGCAAGACCCATCAACTGACAAAGTTTGATGACTGTAGGTCAAATAGTATCTGAAATATATAAATATAGCCGTCAAATTCCAAAAGTAGGTCAAGGTGACCTACTTTTTCGTCAACACCCTTCAAACATGCAAGACCCAACAACTGACAACGTTTGATGACTGTAGGTCAAATAGTATCTGAATTATATAAATATAGCCGTCCAATTCCAAAAGTAGGTCAAGGTGACCTACTTTTTGGTCAACACCCTTTGAACATGCAAGACGCATCAACTGACAAAGTTTGATGACTGTAGGTCAAATAGTATCTGAAATATATAAATATAGGTGTCCAATTCCAAAAGTAGGTCAAGTTGACCTACTTTTTGGTCGAAACCCTTCGAACATGCAAGACCCATAAACTGACAAACTTTGATGACTGTAGGTCAAATAGTATCTGAATATATAAATATAGCCGTCAAATTCCAAAAGTAGGTCAAGGTGACCTACTTTTTGGTCGACACACTCCGTTGACTCAAGATGCATCAACTGTCAAAGTTTGATGATTGTAGGTCAAATAGTGTCTGAAATATAGTAATTTAGCTGTCAAATACCAAAAGTAGGTCACGGTGACCTACTTTTTGGTCGACACAAACCGAAGACGAAGACGCATCAACTGACAAAGTTTGATGATCCTAGGTTTTACAGTGCCCAAAATATGCATCTAAAATTGAAAATGTGAAATTTGAATATCTGCAAAATTCAAAAAGTAGGTCACTGTGACCTACTTTTTTTATAAATATGTTTCAAGGCCTCAAGATGCATCAACTTACAAGATTTGATGATTCTAAACCTCTCGGTATTTGAAATAACAACTTAAAATATATCTATAAATGATAAGCCATAAAATTCAGAAAGTAGGTCACGGTGACCTATTTTTCAGTTGACGCATTTCAAGGTCCCATGATCCACCAACTGACAAGTTTTGATGATCATAGGCTTCAAAGTGTCCAAGATATGCATCAAAATTAATTTTAAAATAAATACCTGCAAAATTCAAAAAGTAGGTCACCGTGACCTACTTTTGAGACAACTTGACACAAGGTCCTAAGATGCATCAACTGTCAAAATTTGATGATCCTAGTCCTTATAATGGCTAAAATATCTAAGATTTAAGGAATTTAAAAAAATTTTAAATTTAGGTCAACTTTGAAGTGACCTTGAGACCACGCCCTTTGCCCCAGGGTAATGCCTTGAACAATTTTTAATCTACAACATATCCTCATCCTTATGTGTAAGTTTGGTGATAATCTGCCCTGTGGTTCTTGATAAGAAGATTTTTTAGCAACCACTACTTTTGTTTGTATTTTCCTGATTATCTCCCCTTGTTAAAGGGTCACATCCCTTTATTTAGTATGTATGAAAGCCCTTGGGCCAATGATACCCTGTACCAAATTTGAAAGAAATTGGCCAAGGGGTTCTTGAGTTATAGCCCTTTTTCTAAAAAGTTTACGCACACCACACCGCACAAATGGCCATAGCATTAGCTCTTTGAGCCTTTGGCTCAGAAGAGCTAAAAACCCAACAAGACACAATTAAATGAACTTAAATGGCATAAGATCTTATCTCTGCAAATTCATCAAAATAAAACACTATAATCAATATCAATAGCTAAAGATGTTTTGGATGTTTTTATGTCGAGTACTGTGACAAATATGAGAAATCAACGAAATTAAACATTAAGACAATTTAGAAATTTGCAACAAAACAGTTATTGAAAAAAAAACCTCTTACTGCGTAAGAAGCTTAACAATCAGGGAAAGCAATGTTTAGAACGTGTTTTTTTTTTTTTTTTTTTTTTTTTTTTACATATTTTATAAGTGTCATCACACACACACACACACACACACACACACACACACACACACACACACACACACACATATATATATATACCCCACACCCCCACACCAGGCATTGCTTTCTCTCTATAGATTTGTTTGAAGTTTAATAATGATGATATTCATGTACTGCAAACGAAAATCAATAATTATTACACTTTCTTTCCAACTCCTGTGATTTTAGAAGTTACGACGGCTGATTGAACGATTTGGCGGATGATAAAGTAAACTGAAAGTTCTTTTCAATAATGTTTCTCTACATACTATTGAAACTGTTGATGCCTGTTTGTTTTCTTTAGACTTACACCCTAAGAGGTGATCCCATTCATCTGGGGTGTTGAGATTGTCTGCATACATACTATTATTTTGTTTATTATATAAATCTTAGCAAATGACAGATTTTTTTCTGTGGATGAAAATAAAAATCTGTAACAGGCGATGATTGGTTCCCCTGGGCTCCTGATCCCACCTCTGATGTGTCCAGGGGTCCGTGTTTGCCCAACTATCTACTTTGTATTGCTAATGGGATTTGAGATTGATAAATGTTCGTTATATTCACCTTTCATCATGTTCAATGCATTGTCCATTTTGTAGAAATTGTGCCTCATTCAAAAAAGTGTTAAAGAAAAGTAAGAAATGATTTATCAACCATCTTCTACAGATCCACCCGGAAACGTTCAACTAAACTTCCAAATCGTTTCGTTTCTTTCCAGCAAACAGTTTACCGTCCTGTTGTGTAATGTTAAAGTATTACGTTCTGTTATACTTAGGTTCATTAAAAAATACTTGACAGGATTGATCAATGTTTTGGCAAAGAATAAATGTAGACTGACTCTTTTGTAATAATGCTCCCATGCACGATTTGACGGATGATAAAGTAAATTGAAAGTTCATAGCGATGTTGTTTACATACCATTACAACCTACCATTGGGTCAAATGCTGTCTGACGTTCCATACCGATTGTTAGGCCGTTCTTGGCACACTGATTTTGACTACAGATATTTCTGTTTACCTGATCAAGATATGGGACTTACGGCGGGTGTGACCGGTCGACAGGGGATGCTTACTCCTCCTGGGCACCTGATCCCACCTCTGATATATGCAGGGGTCCGTGTTTGCCCATCTCTCTATTTTGTATTGCTTATAGGAGTTATGAGATTGATCACCGTTCGTTATCTACTCCTTTTATTGTAAATGTTGATGCCTGTTTGATTTTCTAAACTTACTGAGTAAGCTTCCATCACTGCATGGATTCAACGTATCTTGAAATTCTAGAACACCTGTGTAAAAATACAGTATATATTATTATGTTAATTATTGCTTATTATGTAAATGCTAACACATTTTAGTTGAGGTAATATATACACATAATAATGATAATGATAATAAAGTATATATAGCGCAAACGAATAAACTTAAGAAGCTTTACAAGAGTATGAAGATTAAAACAACCCAATAAGACACAATTAAATGAACTTAAATGGCATAATATCTTATTGTCTCTGCAAATTTATCAAAATAAAACACTATAATTAATATCAATAGATAGAGATTATTTGGATGCTTTTATGTCGAGCACTATGACAAATATGAGAAATCAACGAAATTAAACATTAAGACAATTTAGAAGAACAAGGGACGTTATTGGCCAAAATTGGCCGCGCTTTAAAAACCGATCACATTTTGCAGGTAGAAAGGTGACAATTTTCTCGTTTCATTCATATATAACATGTACCATTTACTTGTTGCTGATATTAAGAAAATAACGTTACAATATTGCATTGTTAACTCTGACGCTATCTTCCGACGGTCGCTTTTTCGGAACGATGTCATCTACCTTATAGGATTTACTGTCCCCTGATTCTTCTAGAATATTTTTCTAAAAGTTACAATTTTAACTTTTTCTATAAAAATACTCATTGAGATCAAAGACAATTGAAAACTGGCATGCTATGGAAAATACATAATTCATTTACATGTAACTTTATCGTGGTCATAGACATTTTGCGGAAGAATCTTGTGTTAATTAGAGTTAGGAAAATAATGCGTGTATTTGTCAAAAATTGTTCAGTAGAACGCAATCATATTTTCGAAGGTGCTGTTCGATGTCCTCCTATTCAAATGAAATATGAAAAATAAAATGGCTTTTGAATTTTCTTTTTCCTGGTTTTGTTTTTTGGTCATAAATATTAACACTTTGATTAAAAACGTCGATTGAGTCGGATAAAATTACTTGTTATGCCATGTACACCAAGGACTATATAACAGGTCTGCTTACATGTGTATGTAATATACATGTTACAGTACATACGAATAAAATATGCTGTGGGTATTTACAAAATATATTGAATAAAGTGTGGTAAATGTACATATACTAAACGATACAAATTTATGTTGCATGAATGGGATATCATTTTCTTGGGTATAGTAAAACACGTCAAGTAATATGCATGTAACTTCAGATGGTATATTTCATATAGCAAATGCATTTAAAAACCTCACAAAAATGCGTCCAATGTATTTAAAAGCCTCACAAAAATGTGTCCGTGTTTATATCTTTACATTCCCCTAAATGGTCAACAAAGTAGTTCCAACTCTCTCTCTCTCCATATAGTGTTCATCTTTGATAAATGAAAATACATCAGTCAGTAGGTATGTCATTGCATGCACCGACATTCAGTCCAAATCTAGAACGGACTCTGAGAAGTTGTTTGAGTACATGTATAGACAATGTGGTAATGTAACTGCTTTTCCCTGGCACTTATTTTCATATGCGAATAAGGATATATTGAGTGAACCCCCCCCCATATTCTTGATAGTAGTATTGAATGAGAAAAAATAGTCTTAAAATTATTAATTGAACCCATGTAGCGAAGGATAACCCTCCACTCCCCGACGATTTAAGAATTCGAAGATCAGGCAGAAAGGTTTTTTTTAATTTGCTAATTAACTACCAACTTATCCTTCGACCCGCCCCCGATAAATGATGCTACGTGTCTGTTTCCAAGAGACAGTATATGTAACTACAACAGACCTTTTATAAAAATGAATTTAATAAATATCATGCATGTATTTTCTTTTTTTCAATGTGCGGGCCAGGCCTATCCAGTACACCTTGACATGAGAGAGAGAGAGAGAGAGAGAGAGAGAGAGAGAGAGAGAGAGAGAGAGAGGTGTCTACATCACATTACGGTTATACTCCAGTATTCCTAATCATGGAGGGGGCGTACGTCAATACTAATATAAACTTTTAGTAACAATCATCACAACACACATATTATATATTTTATAAGATTGATAAAAGTTGAAGTGTCATTAGGCTGGTCAAGTTGTTCCCATAGCAAGGGAATGGTCAACATCACCCCCCACCCTCAAAGTGGAGGGGCAACCCTTCCTCGATACTACGGTGTCTGAATATTTATATCTATACATGTATATATACACATGTTCATCCTGCCCAATTACCTTTGTTATATATGTGTACCTGTAAATGTGCATCTATTACATATACATGTATATATGAACCCGTGGGGATCCGGGTTTGAGTAAGTCCTCAGTACTCCTTGCTTGTCGTAAGACGCGACTAAATGGGGCGGTCTTCGGATGAGACCGCAAAAACTGAGGTCCCGTGTCACAGCAGGTGTGGCACGATAAAGATCCCTCCCTTCTCAATGGTCATCAGCGCCGAGCATAGGCCTAAATTGTGTAGCCCTTCACCGGCAGTGGTGAGGTCTCCATGAGTGAAATATTCTCAAGAGGGGCGTAAAACAATATTCAATCAATCAATCATATGCGATATAGAAAAAAATCTGCCACCACAATGGTCGAAGTTTCAAATCGATCACAGGTTTTCGACGTTTTAAAGAAACCACATCTCGCTGGAAGATATAAATAATGATTTGCTGTTATTTTATTTTTAATTTAAACCGTTTTAAGAACTTTTGGAATCAATATCTAATTACTAATGTAGTAATATTTAATTTCAACATGCATCATATATACATACATGCATGTACGTAAAAAATGATGTAAGAAAACTGCTTTAAAAAAAGACCCGCATTATATTTGATATATTTGTATAAAAGATAGTTTAAAATTTAGCGAAAAAAGTAACAGACATCCCAACTATTTAGCTCTTGAGATATAACGTATTAGTACCCATTTTTGCCGAAAATGAACGAATTTTGGTCCGATTTTTGTAAAAAGAAAATAAATTCGAGTTATTAAAGGTCTATGTGTGTCTTTGATTTTATTATTTTTTTAATGCAATTTATTCTTAAATAATCTTATTTTGAAAAGACATTCCCGTGACCTTTAAAAACGAAAGTAGAATAATTTCCATTCATCATGCGGTGGATTTTTTGATCCGCCTCCGTGACTCGAAAGGCAGACATCATCTGCATTTATTGGGTGCAGATTTTTATGGCAAACTAGGTAACGCATTAATTGTTTGACTGGACATACATGTATTTATTAAATCGCAAAGAAAGTAAAAGTTTATGAGGTTAAATGATGGAACAGTTTGCTTCAGTTCTATAACATGCAAAATATTGACTTTGTGTAACGAAAACGGCCGATTTCCGCATTCATTCTTTTTTAAAATTAATATTGTTTACAGCCAACAACCGACACCATATCGATAATGAAAGAAGAATATTAATGGATAATTAAACATGCAAAATATAAATCTGGTTGTTGCATGCAAAAGGTTTTTTTCAGTTCTATAACATGCAAAATATTGACTTTGTGTATCGAAAACAGCCGATTTCGCATTCATTCTTTTTTAAAATTCATATTGTTTGCAGCCAACAACCGACACCATATTGATAATGAAAGAAGAATATTAATGGATAATTAAACATGCAAAATATAAATCTGGTTGTTGCATGCAAAAGTATTAGTTTTTGCTAAAGTTTATTCATAATTTATTTCAAATCAACAGATTCCACTAAACAGCTCATCTTTAGCGTATATTCATGACGTCATAATAAAATATTACGTCATTTTCATGAAAGTGGGATTAGAAGAACATCCTAGTTATGTAAATAAAAAGAATAATTAAGCATAGTATGAAAGTTGAAAAAATGAAAAAAAAATAACGTCCCTTGTCCTTTGCATCAAAACAGTTATTGAAAAAAACCTCTTACTGTGTAAGAAGCTTAACAATCAGGGAAAGCAATGTTTAGAACGTGTTTTTTTATTTTTTATTTTTTTTATACATATTTTATAGGTGTCATCAGACGTTGATGAATCTAACTCTTATGGAATAATAGAAATATCGAAATGATTATGCATATCACAGATATAAAAGTGTAACAAAACTAATCAATTCTAGATTGATCACTGAAATATATATATATATATATATATATATATATATATATATATAAACACACCCACACCAAGCTTTGCTTTCTCTCTATAGATTTGTTTGAAGTTTAATAATCATGATATTCATGTACTGCAAACGAAAATCAATAACTATTACACTTTCTTTCCAACTCCTGTGATTTTAGAAGTTACGACGGCTAATTGAACGATTTGGCGGATGATAAAGTAAACTGAAAGTTCTTTTCAATAATGTTTCTCTACATACTATTGAAACTGTTGATGCCTGTTTGTTTTCTTTAGACTTACACCCTAAGAGGTGATCCCATTCATCTGGGGTGTTGAGATTGTCTGCATACATACTATTATTTTGTTTATTATATAAATCTTAACAAATGACAGATTTTTTTCTGTGGATGAAAATAAAAATCTGTAACAGGGGACTCTTGTTCCCCCTGTGCACTTGATCCCACCTCTGGTTGATCCAGGGGTTCGTGTTTGCGCAATAATGAATGTGATGAAACCTAGAGTTATCTTTCTTTGCCCTTGTTATTTGCATTTTGATAGTTCAGAGTTCCCTCTCCTTTGCGGATCTTTTCATTTTTATTTAAGTCTTGCTTACAGCGTCCGGTGCCCCATCGCATGCTACAAACGCCAGTACACTTTCTCATGTTCCATCCCTGTCCCCTTAAATTGCAAGTATTCTTATGTATTTACATATATTAGAAATTCTATCTATGTGGCATTTAAGTTATGCCATGTTTATAAGCTAAATTTCAGACACTCAAGCATTTACAATCTTGGTTGTACAGTGTTGTAAGTTGCCATGCTTTCTCGTGTTATCTATTTAATTATAAATCAAAACATGGTTTACTCTATTTTGTATAACTTTACTATTTAGTTAACTCATTAATTTTAATACATAACTTTATAGTCAAACTGTAGATTCTACATAATTCTATTTTTGGCTTATTATCCTATATAGACCCGACACGTCAGTATATATATATATATATATATATATATATATATATATATATATATATATGTATATGTTATTTTCTTTCATGTCATATCTGTGTGTTATCTGTACTCGTTTTAGCAATTTACCACACACACACACACACACACACACACACACACACACACACACACACACACACACACCTGTGATCAGGTGCCTAAAAAGGAGCAAGCATCTCCTGTCGACCGGTCACACCCGCCGTGAGCCCTATATCTTGATCAGCTAAAGGGAGTTATCCGTAGGAAGGGGAAAGGTAAATTAGATTGAGAGTTGATGTCTGTTTGATATGTCCATACTTACGTACACTAAACATTCGAAAGTGAAATAATCATCTTTGTATGAATATAATACATTTAATTAACTGGAGTATTGCTTTCTCTCTATAGATTACTATGAAGTTTACCAATCAACATAGTCATTTTTTGAAAACGAAAAACAATAACTATTACACTTTCTTTCCAACTCCTGTGATGTTAGAAGTTACAACGGCTGATCGAAAGATTTGGCGGATGATAAAGTAAACGTAAAGTTCTTTTCGATAATGTTTCTCTACATACTATTGAAACGGTTGATGCCTGTTTGTTTTTTATATACTTACATTTTTGTTGTCTTGGTACATCTGGAGTGTTGAGATGATCTGCGTAGATATATAGTAAATACTATTATTTTGTTTATTATATAAATCTTAACAATTGACATATTTTTTCTGTGGATGAAAATAAAAATCGAAATACTGTAACAGGGGATGCTTACTCCACCAAGGCACCTGATCCGCATTCATTATGAAAGGTGGAGATAACGAACAGTGATCAATCTCATAACTCCTTTACCAATACGAAATAAAGAGTTGAGCAAACACGAATCCATGGATATACCAGAGGTGGGATCAAGTGCCTAGGAGGAATAAGCATCCGTTATCGACCGGTCACACCCGTCGTGAGCCCTATATCTTGATCAGGTAAACGGAATTTTCCGTAGGAAGGGGAAAGATAAATTAGATTGAGAGTGGATGTCTGTTTGATATGTCCATACTTACGTACACTAAACACTCGAAAGTGAAATAATCATCTTTGTATGAATATAATACATTTAATTATCTGGAGTATTGCTTTCTCTCTATAGATTTGTATGAAGTTTAACAATCAACATATTCATGTTCTGCAAAGGAAAAACAATAACTATTACACTTTCTTTCCAACTCCTGTGATGTTAGAAGTTACAACGGCTGATCGAAAGATTTGGCGGATGATAAAGTAAACGTAAAGTTCTTTTCGATAATGTTTCTCTACATACTATTGATACGGTTGATGCCTGTTTGTTGTTTTTATATACTTACATCTTTGTTGTCTTGGTACATCTAGAGTGTGGAGATGATCTGCGTAGATATATAGTAAATACTATTATTTTGTTTATTATATAAATCTTAACAATTGACATATTTTTTCTGTGGATGAAAATAAAAATCGAAATACTGTAACAGGGGATGCTTACTCCACCAAGGCACCTGGTCCGCATTCATTATGAAAGGTGGAGATAACGAACAGTGATCAATCTCATAACTCCTTTACCAATACGAAATAAAGAGTTGAGCAAACACGAATCCATGGATATACCAGAGGTGGGATCAAGTGCCTAGGAGGAATAAGCATCCCCTGTCGACCGGTCACACCCGTCGTGAGTCATATCTTGATCAGCTAAACGGAGTTATCCGTAGGAAGGGGAAAGATAAAGTAGATTGAGAGTTGATGTCTGTTTGATATGTCCATACTTACTTACACTAAACACTCGAAAGTGAAATAATCATCTTTGTATGAATATAATACATTTAATTAACTGGAGTATTGCTTTCTCTCTATAGATCACTATGAAGTTTACCAATCAACATAGTCATGTTTTGAAAACGAAAAACAATAACTATTACACTTTCTTTCCAACTCCTGTGATGTTTAAGTTACAACGGCTGATCGAAAGATTTGGTGGATGATAAAGTAAACGTAAAGTTCTTTTCGATAATGTTTCTCTACATACTGTTGAAACGGTTGATGCCTGTTTGTTTTTTATATACTTACATCTTTGTTCTCTTGGTACATCTAGAATATTGAGATCATCTGCGTAGATATATAGTAAATACTATTATTTTGTTTATTATATAAATCTTAACAATTGACAGATTTTTTCTGTGGATGAAAATAAAAATCGAAATACTGTAACAGGGGATACTTACTCCACCAAGGCACCTGATCCGCATTCATTATGAAAGGTGGAGATAACGAACAGTGATCAATCTCATAACTCCTTTACCAATACGAAATAAAGAGTTGAGCAAACACGAATCCATGGATATACCAGAGGTGGGATCAAGTGCCTAGGAGGAATAAGCATCCCCTGTCGACCGGTCACACTCGTCGTGAGCCCTATATCTTGATCAGGTAAACGGAATTTTCCGTAGGAAGGGGAAAGATAAATTAGATTGAGAGTGGATGTCTGTTTGATATGTCCATACTTACGTACACTAAACACTCGAAAGTGAAATAATCATCTTTGTATGAATATAATACATTTAATTATCTGGAGTATTGCTTTCTCTCTATAGATTTGTATGAAGTTTAACAATCAACATATTCATGTTCTGCAAACGAAAAACAATAACTATTACACTTTCTTTCTAACTCCTGTGATGTTAGAAGTTACAACGGCTGATCGAAAGATTTGGCGGATGATAAAGTAAACGTAAAGTTCTTTTCGATATTGTTTCTCTACATACTATTGAAACGGTTGATGCCTGTTTGTTTTTTTATATACTTACATTTTTGTTCTCTTGGTACATCTGGAGTGTTGAGATGATCTGCGTAGATATATAGTAAATACTATTATTTTGTTTATTATATAAATCTTAACAATTGACAGATTTTTTCTGTGGATGAAAATAAAAATCGAAATACTATAACAGGGGATGCTTACTCCACCAAGGCACCTGATCCGCATTCATTATGAAAGGTGGAGATAACGAACAGTGATCAATCTCATAACTCCTTTACCAATACGAAATAAAGAGTTGAGCAAACACGAATCCATGGATATACCAGAGGTGGGATCAAGTGCCTAGGAGGAATAAGCATCCCCTGTCGACCGGTCACACTCGTCGTGAGCCCTATATCTTGATCAGGTAAACGGAATTTTCCGTAGGAAGGGGAAAGATGAATTAGATTGAGAGTGGATGTCTGTTTGATATGTCCATACTTACGTACACTAAACACTCGAAAGTGAAATAATCATCTTTGTATGAATATAATACATTTAATTATCTGGAGTATTGCTTTCTCTCTATAGATTTGTATGAAGTTTAACAATCAACATATTCATGTTCTGCAAACGAAAAACAATAACTGTTACACTTTCTTTCTAACTCCTGTGATGTTAGAAGTTACAACGGCTGATCGAAAGATTTGGCGGATGATAAAGTAAACGTAAAGTTCTTTTCGATATTGTTTCTCTACATACTATTGAAACGGTTGATGCCTGTTTGTTTTTTTATGTACTTACATCTTTGTTCTCTTGGTACATCTGGAGTGTTGAGATGATCTGCGTAGATATATAGTAAATACTATTATTTTGTTTATTATATAAATCTTAACAATTGACAGATTTTTTCTGTGGATGAAAATAAAAATCGAAATACTGTAACAGGGGATGCTTACTCCACCAAGGCACTTGGTCCGCATTCATTATGAAAGGTGGAGATAACGAACAGTGATCAATCTCATAACTCCTTTACCAATACGAAATAAAGAGTTGAGCAAACACGAATCCATGGATATACCAGAGGTGGGATCAAGTGCCTAGGAGGAATAAGCATCCCCTGTCGACCGGTCACACCCGTCGTGAGCCCTATATCTTGATCAGGTAAACGGAATTTTCCGTAGGAAGGGGAAAGATAAATTAGATTGAGAGTGGATGTCTGTTTGATATGTCCATACTTACGTACACTAAACACTCGAAAGTGAAATAATCATCTTTGTATGAATATAATACATTTAATTATCTGGAGTATTGCTTTCTCTCTATAGATTTGTATGAAGTTTAACAATCAACATATTCATGTTCTGCAAACGAAAATCAATAACTATTACACTTTCTTTCCAACTCCTGTGATTTTAGAAGTTACAACGGATGATCGAACGATTTGGCGGATGATAAAGTAAACTGAAAGTTCTTTCGATACTGTTTCTCTACATACTATATTGAAACGGTTGATGCCTGTTTGTTTTGTATAGACTTACATCTTGAGGGTTGGCTATGTACATCTGGAATGTTGAGATCATCTGCGTAGAAATATAGTAAATACTATTATTTTGTTTATCATATAAATCTTAACAATTGACAGCTTTTTTTCTGTGAATGAAAATAAAAATCGAAATACTGTAACAGGGGATGCTTACTCCATCTGTTCATCTGATCCGCATTCATTATGAAAGGTGAAGATAACGAACAGTGATCAATCTCATAACTCTTTTAGCAATACAAAATAGAGAGTTGGGCAAACACGAATCCCTGGATATACCAGAGGTGGGATCAAGTGCCTAGGAGGAATAAGCATCCTTTATCGACCGGTCACACCCGTCGTGAGCCCTATATCTTGACCAGGTAAACGGAATTAGATTGCTCACTATCTGTAAACTTCGCCTTTTCATCCATAATTATGGAATTCAGTGCATCTGCTAGTATTGAAAAATTGAAATATGGACTAACTTTGGCTTCTTCAAATAACGCATTCAAAAGTCTCAAGGGAGGAGAGTAAAGTGGTGGTGCGAATACGATGTGGACATAACTGTGTTTTGACGGAAGGTAAAATTAGATCAAGTTTGACATCTTTTATATGAACGATGCAAATACTTGCATTTACGTTTTTCTATATTTGGAAAACGTCCCATCAAATTCACATTTCCTAATGGGCTAGTGAAACTTTCTACATTGTATATGTTGTCGTTGCATCCTTTGATTAAAGTTGGGATGTTGGTATGATGGTATTATTGCAATATGTAATTAGCTATATGATAAATGTCATTAAAATAAATGGCACATGTAACAGATGTAAGGGTGCCAAAAGTTTGAATTTTGATCAACGAAATATGAGTATTGTTGGTAATCTCTATAGATTCGTTGTTTGACATTTGTCACTGAAATAGTTATCAAAATTCCGGTCTAAAATATTCAAGTGATATATAAAGATCCTTTGAAGGAAAATCAATAAAAGAGTCTGATCAACAAGTAGTAAATCAAATGTTTAGAAAGCAAATATTTAGGTACGATAAATTTCTTTTACCTGTGTCATCGGAAATGACAGTCTTTGTAGAAATACAACCCATTTCTTAATCTGAAATGTACAATTGGATTCAAAAGTAATTACTTTACCTGTTGAATATAACTTAACAGTGATCAATCTAAAACATTACACAAAAATACAAGTTTCAGAGTAGGGCGAACACGGAACCTTGGGCATACCAAATGTTGGATGAGGAGCCTAGGAGGAGTAAGCATACCCTGTTGATAGGCCAAACCCACCTTGAGTTATCTATCTTGCTCAGGTAAACAGACTAATCGTAGATTTGCCTGATACCATCTCTGAGGCTTCGCCTCGGTCAACAATGGTTGTTCGCTGGGTTAGCTAGACTACTGACCTGGGTGGAAAGAAAAACTTCAGGCAATGTTCTTTGTATTTAATGATGTACTTAAATCTAATTAATTTGACATTCGTGTTTGAGATTCCCCGATCCGAAGCAGTATTCAGTGTCACACACAAATTCAACTTATCCATTTATGTACTTCTTTTCCCTTGATGAATTTAGTACTTTATATAGGTATGTGGTGAGCGAAAAATTATTTTGGTCAGTCAATTATAACTCACTGTACTTCGATGCGTGCAAGTCAGTCGAGTGAGGGTAGTCATTCATAGAACACCTATAATTGAAAACTACATTTGAAAATAATTTTATATTTCTCTGTTCAGAAACTAGCAACAATTACAAAACTTCACCAGTTACATATGGGGTGTTTTTAGGTAAGTTTTATTATGTATTGCATATGTTAATACGTTGCGTTGAAACGTCCAGTGTATTTTGTTTCTTATAAAAACAGCATGGTGATGAGGTAAGTATCTTTGTATTTAAATGCTAGTATATATTGTGAAATATGTTCGATATACATTTAAACTGACGGTACAATAGTGTGTGCATGTACGAGGGCTGTTCCATATGAAAGGCAACGATAAAGAACAGTGATCAATCTCATAACTACTATAAGCAACACAAAATAGATAGTTGGGCAAACACGGACCCCGGGACACACCAGAGGTGGGATCAGGTGCCTAGGAGGAGTACGCATTCCATGTCGACCGGTCACACCCGCCGTGATCCCTATATCCTGATCGGATAAACGCAGTTATCCTTAGTCAAAATCAGTGTGCCAAGAACGGCCTAACAATCGGTATGAAACACGTCGGACAGCATTTGACCCAATGGTAGGTTGTATTGACAAACTAGATCGTTATAACGATCATATAATTTGCAAAATGTTGACTTCAATCAAGACTGTTGCAACCCTTGTACCATCAACTTGTTTTTCAGTATCTTGCCTCGATTTAAAAACTGATTATAAGAACGAGCTCTTGCGTATCGAATCACTTGACAGATATAAACACTATATGCAGATGATAATGGAATATTGCTACATAAATATGGAAAGTTGGCAATGGAAAAGCTGAAATCATCCCGTTTGCCATACAGTTGAGTTGTCGCTGTATAGTACCACAGCGCGACAACGCTTTGCACGATTTCGTGGATGGCGATACTCTTGAATAGCTCTATTTAATACCTTTCCAACAGTATAAACATGAGTCTGCAGCCCCAAAACGTTTTAAACTTATAGTCATTTCAATAGAGCCAGTTGTTGACCGCTGTTATAAAAACGGTTCGGAAACGGGTTGAGAATACTGAAGAAATTAGACCTTATATAAAAGATCGCATAAAACTCGGTCATTCGGTAATGCAGATTTTTACTGAATGGGGGGAGTTTATGGGTCTGATAAGGTATATTATGAGATAGTTCGTAGGTGGAGAAAGAAGTTTCTGAATGGTACAGAATTCGTCAAAGATGCATCAAAATCTGGCCGACCTGTGACTGACACAGGCAAGGCAAATGTATGAAAAGTCAGGGAAATGATTGAAAGAAAGTGATGGCAGATACACGATTTGTGATATTGCCAATGCTTTGGCATATCGCTAGCGCGGGTGCATTTCATTTTGAAGCGTATTTTAAAAGTACAAAATATATCTGCCAGATGGATACCGCATATATTGACAGATGACAAAAACGGGTACGAGTACAAACCGCTAAGCAATTGCTCAAAATGCTTCCCAAATTCAATCAAAGACAATTATTGTATCTATATTCATTTTCAACACATTCAATCATAAAAATGTAAATTATAAAAAAGGTAAACAGATTTGTTCCACCTCGTACGAAAAGTTGGGGTTCAAGAATATTCATACATTTGTAAAAAGGAAATTGAAAACCATAATGTACAGTCAAACTTGTCTTAGCAGCCACTTGAAATCAGCGGCCACTCCCGAACAACGGCCACTCTCAATTCCCCCCGATGATTTTTCCTATATATTTGTACTGGAATAAACGGCCACCTGTGTAACTCGGCCAGTGGCCACTCAAATCCTCACCCAACACGTTAATTACATTGTAATAAGCGGCCATTTTGTCCAACGACGCGGTTTTATCACTTGATATTTTGCATGAGTTAATCAGCTGTGACGATAGCTGATTATTTTGAAAACATGCATTCGCTTGAGTAATTAAATACTGGTCAGTTTACATGAGACTATTAAACAAAATTACATATTGTATATGTAATTCATATACCTGTACATAATAATACATACTATGTAGACTCTCATACATGAAATAATCACAATCCAAGTTTATGAATTTGATTTGGAAACACACAAGAATTCTTTGAAAAACAACGATGATTTCATATTGACACATATCGTCAGTAAAGGCCTGTCATTATTAGAGCGGCACTTATCAATATCGATGCGATATCATGTTAAATTTATCGATATCGTCGATATCGTAACTGCATCGTGTCTTGGACATAACTCAAATGTTCTACAGTAGCATGTAGCAGTAGTCACTTTCTGAAGTCATTATGCAATGGGTAGGTACCATCAGATTTGGGTACTAGAATGCAGGGTCAGCTCCAATAACTTTTGCTTGGCTCTATAATGTCATTGTCCAACATGTACTGCACTTCTATTCTGAAGTATTCTAATTTAATGGATTCAAGCAATAAGGATGCTTCTTGATGGGCAAAGCGTCACCCACTATAACATCGTGACAGCCAGCATTAGTCTTTTTAGGAACATCCATGAAGATCGAAGGATAGAGACCCTGAAGCGTGCTAGTGTGCTACTACACCATATGAACCGTTCTGTTACTATTCCATTCTCTATAAGAACCGTTCCCTTCCCTCATCAAACTGTTCGATTCAAACCGCTCAGTATTCAATTCCCAGCCCCAAGCGTTTCGTTTTCATCTAACACCGTTCGTATCTCGAAAGCGTTCATTCCTTCAAACAATTCGATCCCCAATGGGCATTTGGAACTCGCGCATCAATTTATCATTGTAGGTCAACACAGTGCTGGAAAAAGATTATCGCCCTTGATTCGACACAATGTACAAGGATGGACAGTTCCACAGTTCTTATTCGTAAAAAGTTTACAGACAAAGAGCTGGGTATGGTAAGCATAGCACATCGGCCTTGTCCACATGTAAACAAGTAAAGTTATGCTATCTTCAATTTTATCGCTCCAAATAAATTTTAAGCCCCCTTGTGAATGGAAGTGACATTTGCTTTTAAAATTGCAAGTGCATTTTATGAATCTAAAATCCGAAATCGGAGTGATAATCCGAATTCTCAAAGAATATATGGTTTTTGTCACATTCAAATAATGTTTTCTATAAGGTGATATCCATGTATTTATACAAAACTTTCATGAAAGTATTTTCTCTTCTTCTTCATATTTAGATATTTTATTGAAAGTGAAAGTAGATATTAATGGCAAACTAACAACTCAACTTTATGATAAACAGGATGATTTTAGTTTCTACATCGTCAACGTTCCCATATTTATATAGCAATATTCCAAATAACCCCAGCCTAGGGTAGAACAAAGTACAACATACATGGATTGATGCAGAATTTTCTGTAAATTATGGAAATGATGGTTGTAGTCTGATAAAATGTTTGAATTTCTGTCACAAAGTCACACTATTTTTGTGAAAAAAATTAGAAAGTACATTTTGTCCCATTATGGCTAACTTTATGCAGGAAATCAAATGACTGACCATTTAATCAATGGTTGACCAGTGGTAATCTTTACATGACCATTACATCAATTGGTGGCCCTTTTATTGGTATTGCATCAGTGGATGACCAGAGGTAATTGTTATATGACCATTATATCAATAAGTAACCAGAACTAACCCTTATATGATGATTACATCTTTTCACCGGTCGACAGAGGATACTTACTCCAAGTCACCTGATCCCACCTCTGGTATACCCAGGGGTTCATGTTTGCCAAACTCTTTATTTTATATTCTTTGTGGGAGTTATGAGATTGATCACTGTTCGTTATCTTCACTTTCCATCAATGGCTGACCAAAAGGGAACCTTTATCTGATGATTACATCTATGGTGGTCAGGGGTGAACATTGTAAAACCATTTCTTCAATATATTGGGAACACTTCCCATCAGGATAGTTTCGTTAAAGTACACGCGGGTACGTTAAGGCAGGTTATGAAATTTTTTACTAGGATAAAATCCGCGAAACAATGTGACGTCATAATTGAAATAAGTATATCACTAAGTATATATATTAAATTACGATTTAATTTTTTATTTAAGTTTTATTTATGCATAAAATAAACCATGCAGCTACTAAAATCCAACGAAATTCGAAATGCTATACTGCTGTTGTGTAATTTCTGTCTGATCGATATGAAAGTAAACTGATGACGTCATGACTATACATCGAGTGACGTTGACACATGCAAGAAATTTGTTTATGTGTGCCATGCAAATATCGACAAAATGTAGAGTATTTAAAATATATGACATTGGATATATGGAATATATATATGAAACGCTGAGAATTTATTGATATTAAGAAGGTATGTTGATATCATTCATTGACAACTTTGTTTAACGGAGAAAACATTCCATTTAGCATGTCGATCCGATTTTCCTCTGTCAAAGACTGAAATAAAACTGCAAAAGTAGCACATTAGCCCTCATACTTTTAGAGACTTTTTATACACCGTTTGAAAGGTCATAAACTAATGCACACGGCAATTACTGATAGAATCCTCTGTTAAGAAAACTTTTAAAGAAAACTACATAGCATCATGCAAAATGTAAAACATCAACTAGATGGTTTCGTGTTTAAATGTTCAATAACTATTTCTTATTGAAAGTGGTAGGATTCTATCAGTAATTCTGATATACTATGGGTATTTTACCGTCATTATCACCAGTTAGACCAATATTTGAATCTTGGGATAATGTGTTACTTTTACATTTTCTATTAAGGTACCTCCATGATCTATTTATAACAGTCATGCAATGACGTCATACGGAAGCGCATGTTTGTCATGTTGTTATGATACAAAATGTTCTCATGTAAACAACCAAATTAGTTTTTAAGAGTTAGTAGCTCCCTCTCTCTATGTAAGACAGATTTTAAAAATTATGCAGTTTACGTGCATAAATGAAGCATGACCTGCATTAACATACCAACGCATTTTCTTTAGTTTCTATACAATGAAGTTTTTTCATCTTTAAGTGAGTTGAAACAAAAGAAGCACTCTATCAGGAAAAGAAATATAAAATGACAATAACAATAACATAGGAAAAACATGGAAAAGTAGAAAGACCTAATAAGGGGATTCATAACAGACTGTAAATTGGAGCTTGTCTACCTGCCGAAATATATGTGCTTCAACAATGAAAATGCCATGCAGAACGCTGGTGCATTTTTTTTTAACTTTTTACTTTTTCTAATAAAATTTTCACTTGCATTATTACTCACATTATTTCGAGATATAAGGACTACTTTCCGGTTCTACTTGAGGGTTTCAATATGTAGGCGCGGTTTTTTCATAGCCTTTGTAGTTTAGTTCTAGTGCTAGTTTACTACAATTTTAGTGCTTTTATATCTTTATTTGATCTCGTATATCTACGATTAGATTCAACACTTTGGATGTTGAGTGTTGTTGTTGCTAAATTATAATACGCTTTCTCTCTCCATATACTTACATGCAATACAACTGTCCCTACCCTTGTGATGCACAGGGAATGACAAAGAATACCCCTTAGCCATCTGATCGCACCTCTGGTATATCCAGGGGACCGTGTTTGCCAAATTCTAATTTTGCATTCCTTAGAGGAGTTTTGAGATTAATCACTGTTCGTTACCTTAACTCTTTCCTTCATGCAAACAAAGACTTGTGTAACGCAAATGACCCATTCTATCATTTATCAAAACGAAAGTAGAAAACTTTCAAACAAAACAGTATGAATAAAAATGTATAGCAATAAATTAAGATTGATCAAAAAAGTAAAACTACATCCCAGTTTTAACAGTATACTACGAAAACAATGATCTGCCTACCTGATCAAACATCAGCCAACATTAAAGGGTGCGGCAATACGCACAGCCGATATTACAGAGTGATCGTAGGAGGTTGCCTCTCGGAATGTCCTCTATTTTTCATTTTCGTTCCGGCTCGTGGTGCAAATCATATAAAGTTACGATATGTCATGTATGTATTTCTTGAAGGTTGCATCACGCAATTTATGTGGAGGTTAGAAAAGAAAAGATATGTCTCCCATCAGCCACGTACCTCAACAATCACTTGACTATACACGAATCAGAAGTGTTACAGCTGTGTGATACAAGGTTATGGTATTGAATTGATTGATTCGATAGATCAATAGATTGAAATTTACCTGCATGCAAATCTGCCTCATCAGGAGTCTATTTGTTATCATCCAGTTATCATTAGTTATCATCCAGTCTGATTATTGTACAATTGAAGATTTGAGCATATCCCCTAAATTGTTGTTGTGTTTATATGACACGATAGGTAGGACAGAATATTTGTCTCTCTAGAGAATTTATTAGTATTTTAAAAGATTTTGCTTTATTTTACGAATTCCATGGTTGTATTTGTTGACAGTAAGGAATATACTCTGTGTTTGCAGGTTTTTTTTTTTATACCTGGCAATAAAAAGGCTCAATCGCAGTTATGAAGTACCACTCGTACTGTTTTGATTGATTTCATTATCTTTAGAAGGTTTGTTTTGAAGTACTTCCTCATCACCTGTGTTTCTCATATGGTGTATGGTTTCACCTTTAATAAATCCCTTAACTAAACTATTATGTGCACATTTTTGTTCCAAATATTTTTGAACGTGTTTGTTTAAAGTATTTGATGTACGTTTTAAAATCTAGGACGCGAGTTGCTTTCCTTTATACACTGTAGTGTTGAAGAAATGGATTTCATTCACCGATATTTCATATGTGGATTCAAATAGTTGATGAATTAAGTTAGCTATAGTAAATAAATCATGGATGTTTATTTTTCTCTCTCCGTGAAATATGATAAAACCATCATCACGATGGTGCCCGTGGTACGTTATACGATCTTTACCCGGAAATTTGTTTATAATGTCATTGTCTGATGTAGTCGGACATCACATGGGAAGCATTTAGACCTCATAGCACATCCAATGATGTGTTTATAAAATTTGAATTAAAATTTAAAATATCGTTTTTCAAACGTAATCGGAGGAGAAAGCTTACATCATCTGTGAATTGTATTAATTGCATAGACATACTTGTCCGATTTACTGTAGTATATTTCTACTGCAGAAATTAGTTCCTCAAATTACATGTTTGGGTAATCTGAAACATTACGAGTAAATAGATCATTTTGCGTTCAGCGTGCGCTCAGCGTTCGTTCACCGTTCACTCTGCGTTCGTTCACCGTTCAAGTGGGAAAGAACAATGTTTCAGGGACTGCATCTGTGATGATGACAAAGATGATGATCGTAATGGTGACTTCATCGTGGTGATGATGATTGTGATGACGATGATATCAACGTGGATTGTCTTGGGCATCCTATACCGTTTCTAGCTCTGGATATAAAGCCCGGAAGGACTGGAGGGATTGGGTGTGACATCTACGGTTTGATGTGACTTTTTGTGCTACAAAGCGATCCATTCTATTGGCAATTTAATTTTCCCGGGTTTTCTTTTGTTTGTTTTATGCATATACGATAGGTAATGTTTTCCTGTTATCGTGAATATTAGTTTGCGTGTGTGTGTGTGTGTGTGTGTGTGTGTGTGTGTGTGTGTGTGAGAGATTGGCGTGCAAGTGCTTGTGCGAGTTGTTTCTATATCAATTACCTATATTTCTTCCTTTTCTTTGTAAATAAATAATTTTTTTTGGTTTGAATGATTCTTGTTTGTTATTTAGAATGTAGCCTCACTCATCCCGTTACACCCCTTCCTTGTAAAAGGCGACTAAATGGGGCGGTCCTTCGAATAAAACCGCCAAAACAGAGGCCCCATGTCACAGCAGTTGTGGCACGATATTGATTAATTGTTTTACGTCCCGTCAAGAATTTTTCGCTTGCATTGATACGTCATCAGATGTAAGTTAAGTACCACAAGTTTAGACGCATGCTTAGCGCTCGGGACCGTAGCAGTAGGGTTCATTATCGTGCCAACGCCTGCTGCGACACGGGACCTTCGATTTAAGGTCATATCCAAAGGACCTGTGATTATCACTTCTAAATGCCGAGTGTTAGGCGAAGGAGCGATCACTGCCTACTTTAACGTCTTAAGTTTGACGCGGCTATGACATGAGCGGGGCTCAAACTCGTGATCTCCCGTTTACGAAGCGAACACTCTACCACTGAGTTACGGTGACGTTTCCTAGCAAAAGCATAACTGTTGAGAAGTGTTCAAGATGTTGTTTGGCTATTTTCAATGCCGATCTTAAGCCTTTGAACTTTGATCATAGCGCTACTCCCATGTGCATGGAAATTTACAAACTTTGAAGTTGTCTTTCCTTAGTGGTTGTTGATCGAAATATAAAAAAACCAACCCCAACCCCAAACAAATCATAATTACCGTACAACAATTTCTTTGTTAGCGTAAAATGATTTTCTTGTCATTTAAAAAGAAATTCTCTTTCGGAAGCTTCGGACGTCATCGTGTGCGTATTGTCATTCACAACATTAGTCTGGGTTATCGTTCCTGGACTTCCGGAACGGTTGATGCAAATGTAGAAACAAAATTGACTCAGATTGTGAGTGATTTGATTGGTGTAATTAACTATCCGCGAGTTTAAAAAAATTAACAGAATCACGATTGTCTAACCAATTTATTGATATAGGCATATTTATGTTTTCACTTGCTTTAAGTAAACAAAAGCAGGCAAAATTTGAAGCAGTTGAGATAGACGATATAAAAAGAGTTACATGCCATCTCTTCTTATAATCACTGAAAACGTGATTTTTACTAATACGCGACAGAGACGAAAATAAGTTTTGGATGATCTGTAATGCATATATACATAACCTAAGTAGGAAAAAAAGTAGGTATGTGTGCTGGGGGTAATGGTGATGGAATGATCATGATCCATGCCCCAAATGCCTGACACAATTCACAAGAAATATTCTGGCGAAATAAAGTTTGCTTTACTTATATGATAGGATCTACTGATGGTGATGAAGCATAATTATATTATTATTAATCGCCGCGGTGGTCTAAAGGTTAGAACATTCGCCCCGGAAGGCCGGGGTTCAAATCCCGGCCGCGACAAACCTAAGTCGTTAAAACGTGTAGTGACAGTTCCATCGCCAAACTCTCGACCTCAGGTGTGAATGTCACTCGTCCTCTGAGATGACCTTTAAAACGGATGTCCCGTTTCACAGTCGCTAAAGAAGCCACACTGCTCAATGACCGTAAAGCCCTTCACCTGTTTTGGTGACGTCTCCATGATTGATTGATTGATGTTTCCCGCCACACTCAGCAATTTTTCAGTTATCTGGTAGTGCCCAGTTTTTATTGGTGGAAGAGAGAACCTAGATACAATGTACCTGGGAAGAGACCAACGACCTTCCGAAAGTAAACTGGGAAACTTTCTTACTTACTGGCGCGAGCGGGATACGAACTTGCGCCGACCAGAGGTGAGAGGCCGTGTGAATTTGAACGCGATGCTCTAACCACTCGGCCACATGAGTGAAACATTCTAAAGATACAATCAATCAATCAACACTTGGAAATGAGCACTCATATGGACTCTTGATATTCATAACACTTATCTTGAACAACTTAAAACGAGCAATTCTGAGATAATAAGTAATAGTAATTATCAGCTTTGATTGAATACCATCAAATATCATGTCTATTCCAATAATTTTGTGTATTTTCTAACCTTGGCCCTAGGACACAGGGCGGGACCCTAGTAATAAAAGTATTCATATTTGATTTTGTTATCTTGTGTATAGTGCCGTGGGGATCCGGGTTAGAATGGGTCCTCAGTACCCTTTGCTTGTCGTAAGAGGCGACTAAATGGGGCGGTCCATCGGATGAGACCGCAAAAACCGAGGCCCCGTGTCACAGCAGGTGTGGTACGATAAAGATCCCTCCCTGCTCAAAGGCCGTAAGCGCCGAGCTTAGGGCTAAATTTTGCAGAACTTCACCGGCAATGGTGACGTCTCCTTGAGTGAAATATTCTTGAGAGGGACGTTAAACAATATTCAATCAATCACTCACTTGTGTATTCATGAGTATATATGAATTTTAAGACATATGTAAAAACATGAATAACGGGAATATTGGTCCTGGATCTGGTATGAGTGTTAGACTCTTTTTTTCATGCAAAGCTGAAGATAACGAACAGTGATCAATTTCCCAACTCCAATAAAGAATACAAAAGTAAGAGTTTGGCAAACACAGGCCCTGGATATACGAGAGGTGGGATCAGGTGCCCAGGAGGAGTGAACATCCCATCCCCTGTTGACCAGTCACACCCGCCGTGAGCCCTGTAGTTGAGTCGGATAAACGGGTAAATAGAAATGTATATAGCCTTATTGTACGCATATTTTTCTATACAGCTTCGTGGTACATGCAATTACTGATTTATTTTGCTACAAAGTTACACTTACTAATACATTACAAGTTAGTTATAGAACGGTAAACAACATTTCAAAATCTATAGTGTAGTTTAGAGAATCACCCCGAAAACAAACAATATCTGTCAAGGACACAAAGCAAACAAACAATAAAAAAAACTGCCTTTATCTGTTAAAGACACAAAACAAACAAACAATAAAAAACTGCCTATCGATTTATTGACTTCTTTATGATAACAAATAACAAACTCATCGTGTTTATTTCATCAGCATTATTTTCCTATGATATGCTCTCCTAAGTCCAAACTGTAAATACACAAGATAAAATCTAGATAATAGCAAAAACGTAGAATATTAAGTAGAATTATGATAAAAGATTACTATATTCATATCTATATCTCTATTAGCACACACAGAACTTCAGCAGTTCGATCCCGACGTTCATGCATACACTCCGGTAATGTAATTAAATCTTGTAGGGTGAGGAAGTTTTTAAGTTTTAATAGTACGACATATCCCATAGTTAATGTTATATAACAGTAACATATGCTCAAATCAAATCATGCTCCGCAGGATTCATAAAGGTCGCAATAATCCAGTAAACAGCAGTATATATTTTTATTTGCCCAACTAACTCTTTTGTATTGCTTATATGAGTTATGAGATTGATTACTGTTCGTTATTTTCACCTATCATTGAAACTAATGTAAAAATTCGAATCACGTGGAAGCTGTTAAAACGATCATTTGTCATAAATTCTTGTCGTTAGCTGTCAGTTCGTTATCAGTTGTTAGAAGAAACGGACACGTCATACAAGCTTCCTTGTTGACAAATGTTCGTAAATTGGTGAAAAGTCACGTTATCTTTCGTTGCGTTTTATCAGGTTTCGATTTCCTTCTTTTTCTTTTTCAAGACAGCGACTTTATACATATTCGGAATAATGATAATGACATGATAATGAAATTTATATAGCGTCCTATATCAAACAAATTACTCTTTACAGGGGTAAGAAGAGGAATAAAAATCAACAACAACATACAATTCAATGAATTAAATGACAGTATGGCATAGTATCTTATATCTGTAAAATTACCAAAATAAAAGGCTATAATTAAGATCAATATCGATCACTATGCAAAGTGTTAGAAATCAACGAAATAAAACAATAAGAAGATTCAGAAAGCATTAAAATGGTCATTGACAAAAACTTGTACTATGTAAGAAACTTCCAAATCAGGGAAAGCAATTTTCAAAAAGTGGGTTTTTAACAGATTTGTTTTTTAAAAGCGTTAATGTTTTTAGCAATTTTAACATGGCGGGGAAGGCCATTCCAAAACCTGGCCGCAGCCAAACTAAAATTGCGTTCTCCAAAAGACTTTATACGAATTTTTGGCACAATAAGTCTTAGTGATGCCACATGGCTACCAAAGTGGCTTTCAACTTTGCTATCTTACTGCCATCATATATCATCTTTTCCAAAAGCGTATAACATCCTAAACTTCCATATGAAGTGCATGGTGTAAATAAGAACAAAGCGATATCTTGTTATTGGGATAATGAAATCTGTCGATCGCCATATTTCCAACAATGACAACAAAAACACACTTCATTGTTGAAATACCACGCTTTTACACACACGACAAGTTGAAGA